>NC_137109.1:7540614-7563114 GCF_949357685.1 Gobio gobio | reverse complement strand
CCAGCTGAATGAAATGGGATTTAAAGCCAAATGAAAATGAGTACTAACAAGGTTACAGTGGGCTATAAAGAAGCAATCATGTAGTGTGGATGATTAGAAAAAAATAAATGCTGGGTTATTTTTATAAACCCAAATGCTGGGTTCAGCCTGCTTGGTCATTTTATTGGGTTATTTTTATATTTGTACACAGTGCTGGGTAGTTTTTCTGTAACTCAGCTGCTGGGTCATTTCTACTGTCAATACAAATGATGAACCCCCCTCATATATCGGCCCAGCACTGGGTCAGTCAGTGTAACTCAATGTTGGGTAAAAATATGGACGTAGTGTCCGTGACATCACCATAGGATTCTGAAGAGCAGTTTTGAAGCGTAAATTAGGGTCGAGCTGTCATCGTGTGTCACTCCCGGATAACAGAAAATGGGCAAAGAGGCGGGACGTGGGCGGAGCTGAGGTGACGACTAACAGACAGTAGACAGAGGGCAATCCACCTGTCACTCAAAGTGGCCACGCCCTTAATTATGCAGAACTTTAATGTGGCGTTCACACCGGACGCGAATAATTTGCGCTATTCGCGTGAAGTTGGACGCTTGAACATTTTGAGTTTACTCGCTTCATACACGCGTGACATTCGCTTCACAACAGACACGAATTCACCTCATGGGCGGGGCTTCTGCCAGCGGCTCGTCTCGTTGAGAAATGGCTGATATGGGCTGTGTTTACACGTCTTTTTTTGTTAAAATCTACTGTTAATGTGTGACAAAACGTAGTTTTAAGACTTTTTCAGGCGATGATGTAGTTGTTTAAAGTTCAAATCTGTGGTTTATTTATATAAAGAGAGCGCCTATTTGAACATCTTATCTGGCGTTTTCGGAGTTGTGAGCTCCAGTGGATCAGCGGCGCTCGTAAACCCCCGGCGAGAGCAGCCTTTCCTCGGCCAGTCCTTCTGCCGTCTGCTACTGGTTCTGATGTCTCTGTGGTGTCTCGAGCTATAATTCATCTTGTGTAGATGTAACGGCCGATCTTTGGTCTCATGTATCTATAATTTGTGCCCTGGCAAATCGTTTAGGCTGAGGGCTAAGTGAAGTTTCATTACTTTTTTATTTTTAGGCTATAGCTTTACGTTACCGTTGTAGCCGACTATAGCACTGACTTTGAATGTGTGACTGAATTGTTTGCTTTATTTCATGTATAGCTTATTATACCTTTTACTTATACTTTTGTATTATTGATCAAACATAAACTTGCATTTAACAAAAAGAGACTGGGTTGTGTTTCATGTCATTTAATGTTATCACAGTGATAATCATATTGTCTGAACCAGATATTAATATACAGATGTTCTCCTCATTGTTGTCACTACTAGAGCAAGCTCCTGATTGGTTAAAGTGGCGTGAATAACCGCCAAAGTTCAGATTTTTCAACTTGAGCGATTCGCGCAAATCACACGTTCAAAACGCGCGAATCGCAACATTCGCGCTGCCGAATGCCTATTCACGTCTCTGCATTGACTTAACATGTAAATCACTCGCGCGAATCGCGTCATTCGCGTCCGGTGTGAACGCACCATAAGGCTTTACATAATGTAAACGAATGAGTTATAAAATAATTCACCCCCCCCTCACAGTTGTCATGAAGGGCAAAATTAGCCGTATAGACCAAAATCACAATTTGTCCCAGAATGTAAACATGTTTTTTCTGCTGTAAAGTTGGGCATTTTAACACAGTTTAAGTCACTTCTGTATTGGCTTCAAGAGAAACTGCAGGTGGTTGCCGTTTGGTTAAAACTGGATACATTTGCCAAAGGCCATTTTGTTTTCTGTTCTGAGAGAAACGTCCTGAGGGGGGAACTCCTGAATGAAATTACATTTTGTAATACATTTTATTCCTTTCAAATTATTACTGTACAAAGAGCAAAATGTCTGTAGTCTCACATTTTGCCTTTTTTGTTTACATGTGCGCCGCAGCCAACGTCTGCTAGGAACGCTAGCCTTCTCCAAACACAGCACCAGATCTACACTCAAAGAGAACGGCCGTCAAACGAATGGGCTAAAACACGACGCAACATTGCTGTCATATGTAACAAAGTTGCCCTCCACTGACTATAATAGGAACACTATTGATCTAGTGCACTATAGCGTGACGGCTGTGGGATGTTTTTGATGGGTTGAAACTTAAAGGGGCCCTTGATTATGGTCCCTGATTCATAACGCTTCGAAGCTTCATGAGGCCGTGTTTTGAAATCGCCATCACTATATAAGTCGTTATTTAGGGTTTTTTTGCGCACAAAAACTATTCTCGCCGATTCATAAAGTTATTGTAGAACCACTGTAGTGAGATGGACTTTGTAACGACGTCTTTAGTACCTTTTAAGGGTCTTGAGAGTGAACCGTGCCATTGTGCCAATGGAGGCCTTTCAGAGCCATCAGATTTCAACTAAAATATCTTCATTTGTGTCTGAAGATGAACGGAGGTCTGACGGGTGTCGAACGACATGAGGGTTAGAAATTAATGACAGAATTTTCATTTTTGGATGAACTAACCCTTTAAGAGAAGGTACAACGGCATCTTGCTCCGACCAAAGAGACTTGAACGCACATGATGCATCGTAAACACGACTTCTCACCTCGTATATATGAACATCCCAGGAGGACTTGAACGCACCAATAGACTGTAAAAAAATATGGACGACGCAACTTCATTCACTTCCGCTGACGAGAGTTGAAGCTTTCGGAGGCCCGCTCAAGCCGCTGACATCTGCGCAGTAGAGCAGGAAGTAGAGGCGCGATTATCAAAAGCCCGCCCACACTCTCACAGATGCAGGACAATTCATTATGTCGGTGTGAAATAAACAGTTATGGAAATGTAGAAATTAAAGCTAAAGCTCCAATCTCCTCCCGAAAATCCCGAAAAAGTCTGTTAGTGCCTCAGTGACAACTTCACTCAGAGAAGCCGCCAGCCTCAGCTGTCAATCATGACGTTTTTATAGTATCAAACAACTAACTAAAACTAGTTAGTTAGAACGAAATCATCGTGATAAAACTGCCTACAATGATAGAAACCATATAGGAAACAATTATTTGAAGTGAAATTGAATTGTTTAGTTTGTCTTGCTTCCATTGTGATCAAGCGGCAACCTCCAGTTTCTCTTGAAGCCAATACGAAAGTGACTTAAACTGCAATTCATGGACTGGCCACTAGAGACAGACTCCAGAAGCAGAATCTCATTGAGCTCATGTTAAAATGCCCAACTTTACAGCAGAAGAACACATGTTTACAGTCTGGGACACATTGTGGTTTTGGTCTGTACGGCTAATTTTGCCCTTCATGACGACTGTGAGGGGGGTGAATTTTTTTATAACTCATTCGTTTACATTATATAAAGCATTAAAGTTCTGCATAATTAAGGGCATGGCCACTTCGAGTGACAGGTGGATAGCAATTTATCTGCTGTCTGTTAGTCATCACCTCAGCTCCGCCCACGTCCCGCCTCTTTGCCCATTTTCTGTTATCCGGGAGTGACGCGCTGCCAAGATGGCGACGGCCAGCTCGACCCTACTTTACTCTTCAAAACTGCTCTTCAGAATCCTATGGGTGACGTCACGGATACTACATCCATATTTTTTTACAGTCTATGATTGTAATACATGGAAGGGTGGGATTTATGAGCTATACTGGGAACAACCACCGGGGGGCGATCGAGGCGCGGCTTCAGTTTCTGAGAGGAGAACACTTGAAGCTCCGCCCTCTTCTAGAAAGGGGGCCAGCAGCAGCTCATTTGCATTTAAAGGGACATACACAAAAACGGCAATTTGAAAATACACAAAAGTGACAATTTTAACATGCTATAAAAAATTATCTGTGGGGTATTTTGAGCTAAAACTTCACAAACACTCTGGAGACATCAGAGACTTATTTTACATATTGTAAAAAGGGGCATAATAGGACCCCTTTAAATGTCTGACAGGTGTGATGGCAAAAGTAAAGCTGTTCTTTATATAACTTTTAAAAAATGAATATATAAGATTGTCATTTAATGAACTGGAACAGCCTACTGATACCAGTTTTCAGTGATGAATTACGAATCTAGGAGATGATTCTAAACTTTTGTCAGGTGCTGTTCTAATGAAACGTATAAAGATCGACTGCCTGAAGAAAAACATATTTTTTCACATCTCATTTATGATACATATGAGGTTACAGTAAAGGCACATGTATATAAACATTTTGGGTACTTTTCCCATTCCATCAATAGAAAATTGGTGATAGGATGATAATGCATCTTGCCACATGAGCAAAAAGTGTTCAAGCTTTTCTTTAGGAAAGGCATATTGACTGACATGGCCAGGATCCCAATCCAATGGAAAATGGTGGAAATTAAAAAAAAAATCTGTTAACAGCTATTTGAGAAAGTTGGACCCAGTTTGATGGGGAATATTGTTTTTCATTAGAGAAGTCCATGCCTCCAAGAATTCAGGCTGTCAAGAGCCAGAGGATTTTGGGGATTGCATAATTTTTTCCTCTACTTGAAAAGACATGCCATTAATAATACAAAAATGGATTTGTTTGAGGTATGTTACATGAAGCCGGGATGTTAAGCTATTGAATAAAACCTCTTTGTGTGTCATATCTGTGATCTTGTTTGATTGCTATAAAGTAATTTTGCCAGGGGATGTACTTGCAAAGTTTAGTCAGTCGAATGTCTGTTGTGGCGCATCAAAATAAAGTATCAGTAGATATTTCTATTTATTAATTCTAAAATGTGTTACACTGTACAGTAAGACAGTTATTATGCACTGAGATATCACTCCCTCACAACCTTTGGCACGAGTGGCTTTTTACGCAACTGTGTAAAGGTGTGGTACTTTATAATAAGATAAGACCTTTAATAATAAAAGAAATAAAGGAAGGGTTTCAATCTAAATGAAAAGTTACTTTTTTGTCATCCATGAAACACAAAAGGAGAAATGTTGTACTAGTCACTCTTTTCCATGCAATTTCAATAAATAAGGTCTGTATCTATCAAGCTTAAAAATAAACACTTTATGAGTACCATAAAAACATTTTATGATAGCTTCATGTGGAGAACAGGCTTACATTTGAAGTCCCCCTGTAGTCAATAATTGTATCCCTTAAAACTCATCTTTTATCACCAAAATGACATATGTAAACATATTTTTCTGTGAAAAAAAAATGTATTCATGCCTTAAAATAGCTTGAATGTAACGCTACACCCTTAAATATGCAAATGATCCCCGCCTCCACTCACTCACACCAGCTCAGCCTCAGCGTTACACAAACCATGTTCCCGTTCTCCATCTCAGAGACAGTCAGCTGTCCTTCGCTTTGAACATCATAGAAGGTCAATGGAGAAAGGCATTTAATTCATCATAACATTGTAAAATACACCGATCAGGCATAACACTATGACCACTGACAGGTGAAGTGAATAACACTGATGATCTCTTCATCACGGCTCCTGTTAGTGGGATATATTAGGCAGCAAGTGAACATTTTGTCCTCAAAGTTGATGTGTGAGAAGCAGGAAAAATGGACAAGCGTAAGGATTTGAGCGAGTTTGACGAGGGCCAGATTGTGACAGCTAGACAACTGGGTCAGAGCATCTCCAAAACTGCAGCTCTTGTGGGGTGTTCCCGGTCTGCATATCTATCAAAAAGTGCAGAACAGTGGTGAACCGGCCACAGGGTCACGGGCGGCCAAGGCTCATTGATGCACGAGGGGAGCGATCCATCCATGTGGATGTTACTTTGACACGCACCACCTACCTAAGCATTGTTGAGACCATATACACCCTTTCATGGAAACGGTATTCCCTGGTGGCTGTGGCTCTTTCAGCAGATAATGCGCCGCCACAAAGCACAAATGGTTCAGGAAGTGTTTGAGGAACACAACAACGAGTTTGAGGCGTTGACTTGGCCTCCAAATTCCCCAGATCTCAATCCAATCGAGCATCTGTGGGATGTGCTGAACAAACAAGTCCGATCCATGGAGGCCCTACCTCGCAACTTACAGGACTTAAAGGATCTGCTGCTAACATCTTGGTGCCAGATACCACAGCACACCTTCAGGGGTCTAGTGGAGTCCATGCCTCGACGGGTCAGGGCTGTTTTGGCAGCAAAAGGAAGACCAACACAATATTAGGAAGGTGGTCATAATGTTATGTCTGATCGGTGTACATGTAATTCACCCGCTATATAAGCCCACCCACACGTTGACGTGATTGGTCACAGCGATTTCAAACTGTGTTTTAAGTCGTGTCTTTGGTTCACTGCAGTTTTAAGGAGAAAATACTCAGCAATGGTGTTGTTGGCTTGTGAATTTGCACATGGTTTGTCTTAAAGCATATTTAAAACACCACATAGACATATAAACAACATTACATTTTTCTTATTTTGTTTAAATATCTTTCTTTTCTTTTTTTTTATTACTGCCCTTTGGAAACAACAGAGGATGCTTGCAAGTTTTCCGGAAGACAAATTAAGTACAATTTACCTTGTTCTTTAAATTCAGTAAGTTTTCACCCCCAGCTCTTAATATGTTATGTTTCCTTCTGGAGCTTCAGTGATTGTGTGAAGCTTCAGTGATTGTGTGAAGCTTCAGTGATTGTGTGAAGCATCAGTGAATGTGTGAAGCTTCTTTAATAGTTGTGTTTGAGTCCCTGAATCGTCCTCAGAGTGAAAAGATGGATCTCAGGATCACAGTCACTGCTGGAGAGGGCTCAAATATGCAGAAGATGCTGGAAAACTGAAGAGTTTGAGGGTTTTTCTGAAGAACGTTGGTCAGTTTAACTGCTCAGAGCAAACAAGAGACTCATGAACCACCATCTCACACACACACACACACACACACACATACACACACACACACACACACACACACACACACACACATACACATACACACACACACACACACACACACACACACACACACACACACACACACACACACACACACACACACACACACACACACACACACACACACACACACACACACACACAGCCATAGATCATCATGGAACCACACACACACACACACACACACACACACACACACACACACACACACAGTGTTAAGAATCAAGGGTTCATAAACTTTTGTCCGGGGTAATCTTTATAAATTCAGCTTTTTGTTGTCTTGTGGACTATATGTAAACATTTTTAATGTAAACTATCTTATTCAGGATAAATAAATAAAAAATAACATGCATTTTATATGATCCCTCTTATTTTGTTACAATTATTAACATTTGCACAGATTCTTCAAGGAAAAGAACCACTGTATTTAATGGCATCAGATGATTAGTTAATAGCATTTAATAGATTACACTTTCAATAAAAACAATGAAACGGGGAATCATGTTGTGAAGCAATTGGTTCAATAGATTGGAAAAGCTTCTTTTCCAGTTATGTGAACTTTTATTTTGATACTTTCATGTTTCTCCGCTCTCGCTAGTTTCGGTTTCCACGGTTACTGATATAGCTTCGAGTTTCAGTTGTCCCTTGTTGGTTCTTGTCTTTATTTGTATGTGGTTTGTTTATCTCCAGCGATCTCAGACTACATACTATTTAGAGTGTTTCCTGTTCGTGCGTATAGCTTACCACACCATTTTAATGTTCAGAAGCCAACATTCATCATTCTTTCTGATCACTCAAGAAATGTAATATCAGACATTCCCCTCATCAAGCTGCACATTTTGAGTTATCATTCATTATCAGTCATTAATATAGGGTGCAGAAGTTCAATAGCCCTATAACCATTAGTATTAGTGATAACAGTGTCTACATGTTTTACATCATCCAATAACCAACCACAACCTCTTAGGTTTAAATCCATCAAATCTATGTTTTTTTTTATCTAATAAGTGGTGAACTGTATATATACACTCACCTAAAGGATTATTAGGAACACATACTAATACTGTGTTTGACCCCCTTTCGCCTTCAGAACTGTCTTAATTCTACGTGGCATTGATTCAACAAGGTGCTGAAAGCATTCTTTAGAAATGTTGCCCATATTGATAGGAGAGCATCTTGCAGTTGATGGAGATTTGTGGGATGCACATCCAGGGCACGAAGCTCCCGTTCCACCACATCCCAAAGATGCTCTATTGGGTTGAGATCTGGTGACTGTGGGGGCCATTTTAGTTCAGTGAACTCATTGTCATGTTCAAGAAACCAATTTGAAATGATTGGAGCTTTGTGACGGTGCATTATCCTGCTGGAAGTAGCCATCAGAGGATGGGGACATGGTGGACATAAAGGGATGGACATGGTCAGAAACAATGCTCAGGTAGGCCGTGGCATTTAAACGATGCCCAATTGGCACTAAGGGGCCTAAAGTGTGCCAAGAAAACATCCCCCACACCATTACACCACCACCACCAGCCTGCACAGTGGTAACAAGGCATGATGGATCCATGTTCTCATTCTGTTTACGCCAAATTCTGACTCTACCATCTGAATGTCTCAACAGAAATCCAGACTCATCAGACCAGGCAACATTTTTCCAATCTTCAACTGTCCAATTTTGGTGAGCTTGTGCAAATTGTCGCCTCTTTTTCCTATTTGTAGTGGAGATGAGTGGTACCCGGTGGGGTCTTCTGCTGTTGTAGCCCATCCGCCTCAAGGTTGTGTGTGTTGTGGCTTCACAAATGCTTTGCTGCAGACCTCGGTTGTAACGAGTGGTTATTTCAGTCAAAGTTGCTCTTCTATCAGCTTGAATCAGTCGGCCCATTCTCCTCTGACCTCTAGCATCAACAAGGCATTTTCTCCCACAGGACTGCCGCATACTGGATGTTTTTCCTTTTTCACACCATTCTTTGTAAACCCTAGAAATGGTTGTGTGTGAAAATCCCAGTAACTGAGCAGATTGGGAAATACTCAGACCGGCCCGTCTGGCACCAACAACCATGCCACACTCAAAATTGCTTAAATCACCTTTCTCCCATTCTGACTTTCAGTTTGGAGTTCAGGAGATTGTCTTGACCAGGACCACACCCCTAAATGCATTGAAGCAACTGCCATGTGATTGGTTGATTAGATAATTGCATTAATGAGAAATTGAACAGGTGTTCCTAATAATCCTTTAGGTGAGTGTAGATCCACCATGCACTGGCATGAATAATTAATAAGGTTGATCCAGCTATATTTACACTGTTTTATCATTGGTAGGGGTGGGCAATATGACCATAATCTTATTTCACAAGGGTTAATTTTATTTCACGATAACGATAGTTATTTTGCTGTAGGCTAAATACGATTTTTATATAAAATTTCATAATTCTTATCAACATTTTCAATATAATAAAAAAAACTAATACTAGCCTAAAAACTCTCAAGCTCAAGCTTACTGAAGACAATTAAACATTGATAAAGAAAGAGCAATGAAAACAAACTACAACAGAACAGACACCAATGAAATATAGAAATACAACATAAAACGGATAAAGTAATCAACTGTGGGGAAAATGCAGTCTTTACTGTGTAAATTAAATGTACATTTATTCTTATTAAAGTTACAAAAGAGATTCAGTCGAGAGCAGTGAGAGATTTTCTCTTATTTGTTGTTGGATTTGCATTAATAATGACAGCAGGTACATTTAGATGCTGTCGCTTTAAGACAAATGTCACGTGAGCGTAACCGCGATAGAGACGTCCAGAATCTACGGTTGACACATTTCTATATTGGTATAGTAGCTATAACGCCCAGCCTAACTTGCCATTTTGTGACATCTGGAGTTCATTTTCTGCTCAGTTATTTTCTGACAGTCATACTCATACATGATCCATATATGTTAGCATCTGTCATGATCCCAGCCTGGGTTTCCCTGTCTTGTGAGGATATTGTGATAGTCTTTTGTTATTTCCTGTCCTGTGCCATGTTTTGTAGTTCTTTGTAGTTTTTCATATTGATTAGTCTCCCTAGGTGTGTCCTGTTAATTGGTTAAAGGGATAGTTCACCCAAAAATTTACTCCTCCTTCAGTTATTCTAGGTGTACATGACATTCTTCTTTCAGACAAATACAATCAGAGTTATATTAAAAATGTTCTGGCTCTTCCAAGCTTTATAATGGCAGTGACTTGTTGTTCTGTTTTGAAGTGCATCTGTCTATCTATCATATAATTGCTCCACTAATATAGAAATTACTTTGTTTTATAAACTACCTTTTTCATGTAGAAATTACAGTTTTTTTCTGTAGTATGTCCTCCACCACAGAATCGTTTTGATCAGCGAGGAGACCATTACCAAGGATTCTTTTCATAAAGCGATAGGACACATTTTAGAACTTTTTATCATTTTTTATTAAACAAAAATATCATCTCACATGTCATTTAAAGGATGCAGAATGTCACCAGATTGAAGTGGGCAGTCATTAGTTGGTAATGACGGATACAGATATGTGCTCATTAACAGCCCCCGCAACCATCTCCTCTCTAAATAACACATGTTAAAAAGATTGAAAATATCCACAGGTTCAATTAACACATGCTTCTCGTCGTCTTAAAAATGCCATTCAATTTAAAAATGATCTGATATGCAGAAGATGATGAGCAGATGTCCGGGGGTGCGGGACAGGAAGTGTGAAGATGTGAGAAGAGCCGTGACAGGATTCATTTTGCCCCATCTCCAGTCTTCTTCTCTTGCTCAATATCTGTGAACAGATGAAACGGGAGTGGTGTAACAATGGACGTGGTGGTGAGAATACGCCACATGACAAGAGAAACAGAAAGAGTTTCATAAACACTGTGGGCTGAGGGTGCGTTTACACAACACCGATGTACTAAAAGCGGAAACGTATTTCCTTTGGCTTTTTCGTGTACAGACGGCATCCGCGAAACGACTAAAAGCGTTGTATTGCGCTGCCAAGCCAGTAGATGGCGACGTCACTGTGTAAAGAAAAACTATAGACTGAACAAAGCAGGGAAGGAGACAAGAGAACTTTTTTTAATGGATGTCAATGCAATAGCCGTCATTTCACTTCATTCATTTCATTTATAGTCCGGCTATGAGTAACCCACTTCTAGACAAAATAACCATCAATTTGATCGTTTTTTCCATATAACTTGTGAGATATGTGATATTCCCTCATGTAAGCAAAGTCGACAGTGATTTCAAGGTGTTTGGTTTCATTTCCTTGACGTGTTCATGTTCTAGATGACTGGTCTATTCTTGGGCTATGGTTAGACGTCTATCACATTTTCACTGACGGCACAAATGTTGCCTTGTTTTAGCCTAGACGTCAGGGCTGTGTTTGGACGGCTATTAGACGCAAAATTGCTTCACTTCGCTGAATAAACTGCTTTTGTGAGGAAACAGCTTATCATTTAATGGTTTTTGGTGATCGTGATCCAAGTTAGCCGTAACGTGTAAAGCGACAGACCAGTGTTGCCAAGTCCGCGGTTTTCCCGATGTTTTTCATGTCCGCGGGTTGAAGCGACCCCAATTATGTGATATTTAGCCCCGGGAATGCGAATTTTAGTAGGCAAACATGCCAAAAAACACACATATTTTACCCCCCAAATGCGATTTTTACCGGAGAAGCCCCCCTGAAACACGATTGGGCTTGTTTTGGGCTAGTTTTGAGTAGCAATTGGGCAGGTTTGGTTGTGAAAACCTGGCAACCCTGCGACAGACCCTCGTATATCCCAGTAATAAGACTTCTCTGGACTGAACGTAATCAGATTACTTTTTCAAGTAACTTGTAAAGTAGTGCATTACTTTTAAAATTTACAACAAAATATCTGAGTTACTTTTTCAAATAAGTAACCCGAGGTTTCTGCATTCGAAACGAAATTACGTTTTTTGATGAAAACATTCCAGGGTTTTTTCTCCATATAATGGACTTCAATGGGCTCCAAACGGTTCAAATGACAGTTTCACTGCAGCTTCAAAGGGCTTTAAACGACACCAGGCGATGAATAAGGGTCTTATCTAGCGAAACGATCAGTTTCTGCGAGAAACCCAGCAGTATTTATGCTATTATTTTACCTCTTATCAGACGAACGTGATCATCTCTGAGCTCAGCCATAACTTCCGCTAAGCGAGGTCAAAATACGAGCGTGGCCATAGATGTATACGTAGATGCCTCATTAGCGCTTGCACGGATCAGTAGAATGAGGCATCTACAATCGATATATGTATGACCAGGCTCGTATTTTGACCTCGCTTAGCGGAAGTTATGGCTGAGCTCAGAGATGATCACGTTCGAAAAAGGGCGCCAATGTGAGTGTGCACACCGACGCGCAAAATGAAAATCGCTTGGGTGTGAACACTCAAGACACCCCGAAAAATGCTGGCGATAAGCGCGTGATATTCGTCCCGGTGTGTACAGGCCTTTAGTATTTCAATTTTGGTGTCAAAAGGTCTTTACATTTATTCCCAAAAATAGTTTATAAATACTTTTTAAAACAAGCCCAGCCCAGGTGAGAAAAAGTAACGTAACTCATTACTTTTCTTAAAAAGTAACTCAATTAGTTACTTTTTAAGGGAGTTACGCAATATTGTAATGCATTACTTCTCAAAGTAACTTCCCCCAACGCTGGTCACCATTTTCACAAATTTGCATATTTGTGGTTTACACGGAGAGAAAAACTTTTCAACTTTTTCAGGGCCCCAAAACGCCATTGTCATGTAAATGAACGGCCAAAGCGCATTAAATTTTTCCATTTTTATTTGAAACCGGTGTTGTGTAAACGGCCTCTGAGTGGGAAATTTTGCTTAGCTCTGGCTTAAAAGTGGCCTTAAAGGTATAGCATCAAAGAGCCATAACACATGCATCCAATAAAAATTCAGTCGACAAATGCTACATATTCCACATCATGTGGTATTTTTTAAATTAAAAGCAAGGATTAATTTTTAGCTAATGTTAAATAAACATTTTAAGAACCAAGGTTATAGATCAGGGCACAGGATGCTTCTCCCACACTGTAAAAAAAATATTCAAAAAGTAAGTTACCTGGTTGCCTTAAAATTTTGAGTTCATTGAAATTAAAAATTTGAGTTAATACAATAAACATTTGAGAATTGACATCACCCTCTAATCAAATATTATTAAAAGATTTTGTAAGCATATTGCGTAATTGTGTGTTTTATTTGTAATAACGCAGTGAAACATCCCAAATTGTGCTATTTTCATGATTTATCACAACATTTTTTCAGATACAATAATATTTTGAGTTTCTATTTATTAAACCAATTTCCTTCATTGTATTAGCTCAAATTTTTAATTTCAATGAACTCAAAATTTGTACTTACTTTTTTTAAGTTAAACCAACAATATTTTTTACAGTGCAGCATGAGTTGAATCGGCCCACATGAAAAAATACTATAGTATGTTATATTAAAATTACTCTAGTAAATACTATAGTGTTTTTGAACCATACTATAGTAAATATACTACAGTATATTATAGTATTAGTAACACTTTACAATTAGTTAACTACATTAGTTAACATGAACTAATAATGAACTGCACTTATAAAGCATTTATTTATCTTTGTTAATGTTAATTTCGACATTTGCATGATTAAATCTTGTTAACATTAGTTAATGCACTGTGAACAAACATAAACCATGAACAGCTGGATTTATATGAACTAACGTTAACAAAGATGAACTAATGCTGAACAGAGGTGTCGTTCATGGTTAGTTAATGTTAACTAAAGCATTAACTAATGTTAACTAATACAACCTTATTGTAGAGTGTTACCATAGTATTTACCACACTTTTAACAGCATACTGTAGTATTTACCAGTCAATATTGTGAGGTATACAACAATTTACAGTAGTATATTTATGGTTCAAAAGCTTGTTTTCAAGCACATCATGTGCTGCTTTGAAACAACCTTTACTGTAGCCGTATATAAATAAAAGTGACTCGACTAAATCCTCATTACAATGCCAGCGCATCCAGATACGCAAGATACTTTTTCTCTTGTTTTTGAGGAAACTGTAAATGCAAATTGATATGTAAATGAATGACTTCCATTGAACGGGAAAAAACAAAGGCACGTTAGACACAAAACACTGTGGGAACACATTTAAATGGATCATGTGGAAGGTGTTTATAGTTATTATTAGTAGTGGAGACATTGATTTGACCAAGCTGTACTGAAAATTAAAGAGAAAATGAATGCTTAAATCGACTCTGTGTCGACTTAAGTGGTTACACTAGTGAGGAGGGGTGTTGTTGCATCAATATCCCTTAATGAAAATCTAGCCTGAAGTCCACAGCAAGCGTTTGTAAATCTTGCTGGTAATCACTGGAGTGCCACTCCTTCCAGCTCGGCGGCTCTTATCTCATCAGAATTCCTGTATGTGTGTATTCTTGCAATGTTTGCCTTGCCGTGTCAGATCGGCACAAGACTGTGCAAGGGTGATCTGTGTTCTGGAACAATGAATCACGAGGGCGAGGCTGCCAAACCCGCTTACCTTCTTTAGTCGGCAGAGTGTTCTTCTCCGCCGTGTTTGTCTTTTTTAGACATTTCTTGTCAAACCTCTGCACTTCGTCTTTAACTGGGTTGTCGCTCATGGTGGAGAGTCTGTGAGAATACAAGCAATTGAATGTGTTAGACAGCTTCAGCCTGCAAAGCATTGACATTATCGGTCAAACCAAATGTGTGTTGCTGTTCTCACACATAGCTGGTATATAACGGCATCTAAACTGTGGCTAAACCACATTTTTTAAAAGCAGAAGTGCCATTTTTTAACTACCGCAGAGCTATTTCCTCAAAGGTGTAAGTTGACGTTGTCCTGACTTTGTATGGACACGTTGTTGAGCCCCACCCGCCCCTCAGGTGTGTGTTCAAAAACCAGGTTACGCAACCCCTTATCAGCAAGATGACACATATTAATGCATTATTGAAATGGATAGTTTCCTTGCTTTTTGTGCATTTGAAGACACAAATACAATCTAAGTGCCCTGAAGCGTGAGAAAAGTCAGCATAATGGAAGAACAGATACAAAATCACTCATCACACATGTAATCCTGCTTTAAATTGCCATGTTTTCTATGGTTTTTGTCAAGCAATACAAAAGCATCTTTGTATTCAAGCCGTTCCCTAATATAACTGGAAGATTTAGTTTTAATGGCCAGATTATGTTCACTTTTTCCACATCAGATCTCTCCAAAAAAGACAGAGATGTGATGATACACAAGGAACCACGAATAGTTGAGCATTTTATTCGTATGTTGAAGACTACTTTTGCAGATGACACCCTCACACACACACATGTGTGTGGTAAATGCACAATAATGATGCCAGAAGGGCATTGTGGTAAATATGATCACGTTTAAACTCCTCATATCTCCACCACACCCAATGTGACTCGGCGCCAAATCTCAGGGATGTTGCAACACTGCAAAACGACGATTTGCTGCAACTGGCTTTAATAATGCGCCATAGGAATTAATGACAGGCTGCGCAGAGCAAATGCACACACACCTTTTCTACACCCCGACAAACTAATACGCGCTTGATAAACTAAACTGCACGCGCACACTACGCATACTGCATTGACAATATGTTGCACTCCCTTGATATTTAAAACATGAGTTCCCTTTATATTATTACTATACATATCAAATGCATATGTCATTTAAACGTATATCATCTCATAATCGCATGTTTACGATTGTATAATGTGCACGCACACTTTTAAACGTAAATAATGTTTAGGTATTTATATCTGGAATAGTATGCAAAACAATGTAACGTAATGGTATGGCAGAGTCTCTTTCTCAGATTAAATAAACGGAGCCTTACCTGGCGCTGGCCTCGGGGAGCTGTGGTGCAAAATATATCTTTACAGAATCTCTGTGCGGTGCTCAAGGTAGGAAACTGGTTTAAATAGCCATCACACCCCGTTGCGCAACAGCACGCATGTAATCCCCTCGCTCTGATTGGCCCAATCTCTCACTACTGTGTTCTGATTGGATAAACCTGCAGCGCAGTGAAGTAACGGTAATGTACAGTAAGTGAAAGTGGAAAACTAGTGTAACAAGAGACACCTCGCATCAAAACACTGCAGCTGAAGTAGACTTTTCTATTTAAGCTGGTTTCCACCACTGAATAAACTTTTTATCTCGCAATTCTAACATTATAAATCGCAATGGACCGTTTCCACAGACTGTGATGACGCGTTTTAACGGTCATCAATATCGTAAATCCTGCTACGTTTTTTATATTTTCTTTTTTTTTTTTTTATCTATGTACATTTATAACACTTTGTATAATATTACTTTTGCATCAAATTACAAAAAAACTAGTTACGTGATGGTAAAAATTAACATCTCTTTTCACTGCCGTTATCAATCTCACTCTATTTTTCCCCTCTTTTTGAAAGTTGTGAAATCACTATTGTGGCGTTTTTCTTTTTCTCTTTGAGCAAATGGGGACACAAAAAAATATATTTAATGTATTAACCGCTATAATTAAACGAATTCCGCTCTGAGAAACCTGGAAATGTGAAAAGGGTCTAAATATCACAATTATCAGAGGAAAAAGTCAGAATTGCGACATAATTATCTTTTCAAATGTTTTATTCCGTGGCGAAAACAAGCTTACATACTTTTCTACTTAGAGAGTGGGGCAGTGAACGCACCAGCACCGCCATCTTGTGGCGATTAGCGCCTTCGGGTGTTGATGCAGACTACAAGTTCATAATTTTAACCAATTCTAAGGTGAACAAACAAGAATTCCCTTCTAATTCAAACCGAAACTATTAAGTGAACACTAGATAGACTGAAACTTGAGGGAAAAAATGGATAAAGTAGACTTTCCGTTTCTCTTAAAGGGATAGTTCACCCAAAAACGAGAATTCATCATTACTCACCGTTCAAATTAACTTTTCTTTCACCACACTATGGAAGTCAATGGGGCTCATATCAACTGTTTGGTTACCCATATTCTTCAAAAATAAACTTATTTTGTGTTCAGCAGAAGAAAGGAATTCATAGGTTTGGAAACAACATGAGAGTAAATGACATAATTTAATTTTGGGGTGAACTGTCCCTTTAAAGGATCCCACAAATTATGACAGAAATAACAACAGACAAACCTTTTATTTTTGAGAAACATAAAAAGTGGGGAACCGTTTCCGACATAGCCTATCTTCCAATAAAATACCATATTTGCCATTATCATTCATTAAAAACATTAAGAACAGTTTCACATGCTCTTGCTTGACAAACAGCATCTGAGGTATATTCAAGTAAACAATAATGCGAGTACCGCTTTGGTCATTTGTAATGGAGTAATGCCGCGTTCCAGGCATCCCGTAAACCGTGTTTTTCCAACCTTCTACCCGTGAAAGTGCACTGGAACGGCAGTCAAACCCGTGACTTCCCACTCGTGAACTCGTAGATCAACCCTTACGAAAAATAACCATGGTTTTATTATAGTAAAAGTGTACCGTGGTTTTTTGGCTAATTGATTACCATGACCAGTTTTACCACAAATACCATGGTTAAACTATGGTTAGAGTAGCAAAATCATGGTTAATTTGTGCTTACCATGGTTTAACTACAATAACCATGTTTTTTTGGCTTTATTCGTAGTAAAACCATGGTTCATTTTCGTAAAGGGAATACATGCACTGACGTCACATAGCCCGCGAAACAACAATGGCAGCCCCTACGGACGCGGCGTTTATGAAAGTCATACATTAAAAACCAAAAATAATGTATTTCTCTAATGTTATTTATCCGCAAATGTTATGCATTATCAGCAGCTTTTCTAGCGTTAGCTAGTTTTCAGGCCATTGAGTGCAAGAATAAATTAATACCAAATACATTTCCAAATATACAAATAATGTAAAATAAAAGGTATGACAGCTTCTCTTGCCTCATATGCCGCTTTTTCTCCTCCGTTTCCCTCACATAAGCACGGAGTAAGCACCTTTGGGCGATAGAAATAATGAGCATAAGCCCCGTACGGTCCGCCATTCTTTGTTTACCTCTAGCTTCCGCTCAGGCAGTTTGGCGTGACTTTGCCTGGAACGCTACAAAGTCGTGAGTCGTGGTTTGAAGTCGTGACTTACGGGCTCAAAAACCTGCCTGGAACGCAGCACGTTCCCTAAAATGCATATGGGTTGTTGTTACATATTTCAATAGAACAGAACAATTGTTCAAGCTTTCATTATATATGATACAGTGTCTGTGCATCAATGAATACTTCAGCAGACTTGACAGCATTGACTATTAACCTGAGATGCTGTGGGCTTTTGGATTGTCATCGCGAGTGTCTCTCCAGCTGGTCGTATATGGCCGTAGTGATTCCCCAGGTGACGCAGGAGCGGAGGATGACCAAGAAGCCTCCACGGTACAGAAGAGCCAATCTGTGCTGCCGCGCCGCCCAAAGCTGCTGCCAGCTGGTTTTTACTCCTCTGTCTCCTCCCTCTACTCGGGCCTGCATGTTGGCCACCAGAACAGAAAGAGGGTAGAGCGGTAGACTGATCAACATTGAGTTAAAGACCCCGGCCATGAAAGAGGCTGCTACCGGAGAACAGCCCTGAGCCCTGAGAGTCTTAGACATGGGGTCCTTCAGGCCAAAATACAGGCTGTTCCCTAAGGCATTACGGACGAGTATAGGCAGAAAGGCTGTGTAGTACCCTGATGCTAAAGGTCTGGAAGCTAGTTTGAGCAGTATGCTTCTTAAGGTAGGAAGGCGACTGTCGTTCCTGTTGTTCTGCAAAACGTTCTGCACACGCTCAAATGGGGTAAAGAGCAAGGCCTCCACCACACCCGCACCGAATCCAGCCAGGGCAGGGAGAGCGTTCCTGGGAAGAGGATCCAGAGAGCAGAGGTAAAGCTGCTGTAGGAAGGTGTCCTGGAGGCCGAACAGAAGCGTGCCGTTAAGGGACCTCATCAGCAAGGGTGGTGCCACTCCACGGTACAGTTTCACTGGACCCTCCTTGAATAACTGGGCCACCGCTTGTCGCACTAAAGTGCTGTGCAGCTGCTGGCGGAAGACGGTCTTGTACAAAGGGAATGTAATGACGGTGGTCAAGGTGGAAATTAGGCTAGAAGTCCCTCCATGCAAGTAGCTGCGAAACCAGGCCGTAGAGTCGGCAGATTTGAGGAAATCTTCCTGGCTGTGACGCGAATTGCTTCCCATCTCCGGAGCTGCTGGGGTAAATCAAACTGCATTAATAAGTTAAATTGTATTTCATTAGGAGATATTTTTAGAAAATAAAAATCCAGTATATATATATATACACAGGTGCTGTTCATATAATTAGATTATCATCAAAAAATTTATTTAATTCACTAATTCCATTCAAAAAGTGAAACTTGTATATTATATTCATTCATTACACTCAGACTGATATATTTCAAATGTTTATTTCTTTTAATTTTGATGATTATAACTGACAACTAAGGAAAATCCCAAATTCAGTATCTCAGAAAATTAGAATATGGCTTAAGACCAATACAAAGAAAAGATTTTTAGAAATCTTGGCCAACTGAAAAGTATGAACATGAAAAGTAAGAGCATGTCCAGCACTCAATACTTAGTTTGGGTTTCTCCTTTTGCCTGAATTACTGCAGCGATGCGGCGTGGCTTGAGGAGATCAGTCTGTGGCACTGCTCAGGTGTTATGAGAGCCCAGGTTGCTCTGATAGTGGCTTTCAGCTCTTCTGCATTGTTGGGTCGGGCATATCGCATCTTCCTCTTCACAATACCACATAGATGTTCTTTGGGGTTAAGGTCAGGTGAGTTTGCTGGCCAATTAGGAACAGGGATACCATGCTCCTTAAACCAGGTACTGGTTGCTTTGGCACTGTGTGCAGGTGCCAAGTCCTGTTGGAAAATGAAATCTGCATCTCCATAAAGTTGGTCATCAGCAGGAAGCATGAAGTGCTCTAAACCTTCCTGGTATACGGCTGTGTTGACCTTGGACCTCAGAAAACACAGTGGACCAACACCAGCAGATGACATGGCACCCCAAACCATCACTGACTGTGGAAACTTTACACTGGACCTCAAGCAACGTGGATTGTGTGCCTCTCCTCTCTTCCTCCAGACTCTGGGATTTCCAAAGGAAATGCAAAATTTACTTTCATCAGAAAACATAACTTTGGACCACTCAGCAGCAGTCCAGTCCTTTTTGTCTTTAGCACAGGCGAGACACTTCTGACGCTGTCTGTTGTTCAAGAGTGGCTTGACCCAAGGAGTGCGACAGCTGAAACCCATGTCTTGCATGCGTCTGTGCGTAGAGGTTCTTGAAGCACTGACTCCAGCTGCAGTCCACTCTTCGTGAATCTCCCCCACATTTTTGAATGGGTTTTGTTTCACAATCCTCTCCAGGGTGCGGTTATCCCTATTGCTTATACACTTTTTTTCTACCACATCTTTTCCTTCCCTTCACCTCTCTATTAATGTGCTTGGACAGAGAGCTCAGTGAACAGCCAGCCTCTTTTGGAATGACCTTTTGTGTCTTGCCCTCCTTGTGCAAGGGGTCAATGGTCGTCTTTTGGACAACTGTCAGGTCAGCAGATGATTGTGTAGCCTACAGAACTAGACTGAGAGACCATTAAAGGCCTTTGCAGGTGTTTTGAGTTCATTAGCTGATTACAGTGTGGCACCAGGTGTCTTCAATATTGAACCTTTTCACAATATTCTAATTTTCTGAGATACTGAATTTGGGATTTTCCTTAGTTGTCTGTTATAATCATCAAAATGTGTGTAATGAATGAATATAATATACAAGTTTCACTTTTTGAATGGAATTAGTGAAATAAATCAACTTTTTGATGATATTCTAATTATATGACCAGCACCTGTATATTTTTTAAACTAGTGAACACAAGCTTTTTTTAGTCACATCAGTTGTGGTAAACGGAAGCTCAAGCACGTTTGAGCTTCCGCAAGAACCAATGAGGTTCGTTCTCATGTTATGCATCACGTTTGAGCTTTTGCAAGAACCAATGAGGTTCATTCTCGTGTTACGCATCACGTTTGAATGACATGAAGGTGAGTAATTAATGACAGAATTTACATTTTTGGGTGAACTATCCCTTTATGTACAGTGTTGTTGTTGCAATCTGCCCCACTTCCAGTGAGAGTTTGTAACGCTATAGAAATCTAAACAGGAGTGTAGTTGGGTGAGCAAATTTTTTCCAAAAAAAGTATCTTGACTGCAAGGCTCTGTCCCAAATGGCACACTTCATATTGTGGACGTCTACCCGACAGTCAAAGTGTGGTGTTACGTCATAAAAGTATGCATTTAGAGGAAGATTGCGAGGGCTGGGGGTTCCATTTGGGACCCCAAGCTTGGCGGGATAGTCCCAGACATGCACACAGACATCCATCCAACACTAAGAAGGCGATTTGTGTTTGGCATTGTCAGACCTTCCCCAAACTTTGCACATATCAACTTTAGATCCTGCTGGCAAAAAAAATAAAATAATAATAATTTTGATCTATTAAACTGTTAAGCAGTTACGATCTGACACGTGTTATGTGTGGCTCATATATTGTGCCTCAAAACTTTCTACGTATGAAAAACGAGTCAATCTGAGAAAGCAAAAAACGCTTGGTTTAATGAATTTCCATGGGAATGATCTGATGAAGGCATAATACTAGTGTTGTCCACCAGAGTGAGCCACATGATAAGAAAACCTTTTAGGTCTCATTAATTAAAATAGTGTAAAAGGTTCAATAGACATAACATTATTTAATATTTGAATCACAGCTTCTATCGTGTTTTGACATCGACAACCCAAGTGCATATTTTACCTCAAACTTGCGACTAGTTAACTTTCTAAATCGCTTCTCGGGTCGACATTAACACACTGACAAAATTATATTCTGAATTAAAAATATTTTTATACCACTTTTTAATGTGTGATTGTGTAAAGGTGTTCACGAGATACCATTACCAACCTTTCGCAAACTTGCTTTCAACGTTGAACACTCGTTCTCATGAAGACGGCGGTGTGTGTGTGTGTGTGTGCGCGCGTGTATGTGTGTGTGGCGCGTACGTGTGTGTGGCGCGCGTGTACGTGAGAGAGAGAGCGTTAGTGAGGGAACGGAAATGCATTTGAACGTTATTTGCTCTATGAAAGACATTGATAAAGACGAAAACTAAGTACATTTAATCTATTATTTTATTTTTGCCAAACACACATTAGCTACAGATTTGGTTAGTTATCGTTTTTTTGTAATGCCTCGTTTTTATTTTTATTTCAGTTAAGGACAACCCACCTAGTTTTCGTTCATTTTCGTTAACGGTTATAACCTTGGTAAAGACACCAATGCAACGAGACGCGGAGCGAATCTTGATTGCACAACGACTTGTTAGGCTACTTCTGTCCAACTTCCGACTTTTCGGCTATTTTTTTGTAGCTGGATATATCATTTGTTGTGTCTAAATATGAATGAGGATACGGTTATTGATAAATCAGATTGTTATTGTTGTTCTTATTATCATTTAGGGGGGCTTAGGAGCATTTTGGGGTAGCTTCAGCCCCCC
>NC_137109.1:7405614-7535614 GCF_949357685.1 Gobio gobio | reverse complement strand
GACTTATATAGTGATGACCGATTTCAAAACACAGCATCATGATGCTATGAATCAGCGAGTCGATTCTTGATTCGGATCGCGGGTCAAACTCCTGAAATACGTGACTTTGGCAATCCAAACCGCTGAATCCACTCATTGATTCATAACGCTTCAAACCGCTGAATCGACTCACTGATTTAAACGCTTCAAACCGCTGAATCGACTCACTGATTTAAACGCTTCAAACCGCTGAATCCACTCATTGATTCATAACGCTTCAAACCGCTGAATCGACTCACTGATTTAAACGCTTCAAACCGCTGAATCGACTCATTGATTTAAACGCTTCAAACCGCTGAATCGACTCATTGATTCATAACGCTTCGAAGCTTCATGATGAGGCTGTGTTTTGAAATCAGTCAGCACACCGGGAAACTGCTTTGCGCGCGTCTTTTGCTGTTATTTTTGTTGGCAAATGGGAGTTTGCGCTTCATCATGGTTTCACCGATATCCATGTTTCTCCACGGGGTTTGCAGCTTTTCGATGACTTTCACGTCAGGTAATTACGTCCCTTCAAAGCGTTCCCATGGCAATAGGGGGGAAATGGAGGCTCTTGTGTGAAGTAAACAAACATTTTTCAACTTTCTGCTAATATATATATGACTTTTTTTGCAATGAAAATGCGGGGATTATGAAATCATGCTAGCCCCGCATATTTTGCACACGGAAATAGGCAATTTATGCGGCGAAAGTGCGGCATATTTGAAAAAATGCGGCCCCCGCATGAATATGCGGACTTTGGCTGATTATGCGTTAAATCACGCGATCGCATAATCGCGTTTTTCTGGAGGGACTGGTCTGAAATATCAATGTATTTAGTATTTATATACTAGAAATGAGTCTTGAATGCTTTCATTCATGTTTCACCGTATATATCCAATGTTTTTATTAAAGGGTTAGTTCACCCAAAAATGAAAATTCTGTCATTAATTACTTACCCTCATGTCGTTGGACACCCGTAAGACCTCCGTTCATCTTCAGAACACAAATGAAGATATTTTAGTTGAAATCTGAAGTCTTACGGGTAAGTAATTAATGACAGAATTTACATTTTTGGGTGAACTAACCCTTTAATAATTTGGGTGCATTTTATTGTTAATTTGGTGTTTTTCAAAATAAATGAATTGAATTCATTTTGATTCCGCATTCATCATTCACAGCTATTGAAATAGCCATTGTATAGGACATAAATTAGGTTAAACTACTGCATGTCCGCCCACAGAAAAATAAGTAAATATAAAAATTACCAACACAGAACTATTGATCCACGATAATAACGTTACGAATCTGATGCGGCAGACAAACTGTGTGCGCATGTCACAAAATGATCCTGACTGAAAGTCAGCACATGTAAACACCCGATCGGTCTCATGTGAACAGTCCACCGAATCTTTCAATCGGAATGATTTTAAATCACAAAAGTGCACATGTAACCGTGGCTAATTATTCCTGTGATCAAAGATGAATTACTCCAGTGTTTGGTGTCACATGATCCTTCAGAAATCATTCTAATATGATGATTTGCTGCTCAAGAAACATTTAATGATTATTATAAGTGTTGAAAACAGAATTTAATTGAATGAATAGACAGTTCAAAAGAACAGCATGTATCTGAAGTATAAAGTGTTTGCAACATTATAAACGTCTATACTGTCACTTAATCAATTGAATGCATCCTTGCTGAATAAATGTGTAAGTGTTGTCGTGTAAAGTTCTGTGTATGTTTCATAATCAAATCATTTATAATGAATCCATAATTTTGTATCAATAATCTATTTGAGGTACAATTTAAAAATGTGATGTATGTGATAAATTCATTCATGGCTCTTTAAAACGCAAGGCTCGCGATAATGTGTTGCTTTAGCGGAAAGTAAGAACTGCTGAGTCGCCCCCGACGGACTGACGATGAGCAGACGAGGCTCTGCCAAGTTGCATTGAGTTTAAAATGAGTATTCTCACAAGTCAAACGGACTGTCAAGAGCAAAAACAAAGGACACAAGGACCTCTTTTCATAACAATCAGCCAACGAGGTATTTGTTTCACTTGTTTAATGTATTGTAAGTAGGGTTGGGAACCGAGAACCGGTTCTTATGCAAAACCGATACTGTTTTTTGAAAAATACCAGAACCGCGCAAAATTCCTAAGTTTCGGTTTCGAAAACGGTTCTGGTGCAATGTGTGTGCGAGCGCTGGGAGCGTAACCTTTAATAGCGGGCGACAGCTCACCTCATCATGAATATTAATGACATTGCCTGACGCTTCCAGGAGTGCAACCAATTAACGCAGTTCAGCACTGAAAGCCCTCGCGCTAGACACATTCACGGTTTTGCGTCAGATATTTTCGCACGGTGAAGAGAAAGTCACAGGATTAATTTCCAAAGAATGAATGCCGATGAAGCAAAATTTATCACATGTGAAAAGTTAATAACATGAAAAGGAGGCTGCACTAGCAATTTGACAAAACATTTGCAACAGCACGGAATAAGCCTCAAAACATGTCATATTCAACTGTTTAAGGAAAACTGCTGCACCTTGCACATCCCCATTGCCATTCTATTTCAGTAGTAATAAACTATCAATATCCTATATATATAGATATATATAGATATATATAGAGATATAGATAGATATAGAGATATATATAGATATAGAGATATATATAGATATAGATATATATATATATATATATATATATATAGATAGAGAGATAGATAGAGAGATAGATAGAGAGATAGAGAGATAGATAGATAGATAGATAGATAGATAGATAGATAGATAGATAGATAGAGAGATAGATAGATAGAGAGATAGAGAGATTGGAGTAATGCTGAATTTCCATTTATTATTTACAAGTTCACTGAATAACTGAATTACTATTAAATTAATATACAACTAATTAATAAATATAACTAATAAATATATTGTATAACTTGGTTTTATTCAGAGACAGAAAATGTAATCAGACAATTTCAGAGGTGTTCATTTCAACATATTTAATTTTAATGTCCATACATTTTTTTTTTTTTTTTTTTTGCAAGAATGGCTAAATACTGTAACATCTGTTCAATACAGGACTTTTTTTGACATTGCCAACCAGTAAATAAATTTTAGAGCGAGTAATAAACACAAAAATGATTGTTTGAGTTGCGTATTGTGCCTTTTTCCTTTACCACTACTTGTTTAATAATTTTTATGGAACCGGAATTGTTAGGCAGAACCGGAACCAGAACCGGAAAAAGCATAATTTGTATCTCTTTTCTAGGGCTGCATAATATATCGAAATATCGTGATATGCATATCGCAACGGCACGCAATATCTGAATGACTTTAATAGGCTACTTCAACATTGTGAAAAGTGTATGTTTTAGGTCGACGCATACAGCAGAGAATAGACTGGGCACACGACTGCTACTTCTGTGACTTGCTTGACATTAAAAAGAGTTATTAAACACAATAACGTGCGAAAAACAACTCGCGCTGTCTGACACACACACACACACCGAAACGTGCGCACAAGCCGCCTCTCTGAAAGCGTGTGACCCCTTCAGTTCTGTTTCAGGTCTTGTTACACACTCAAACTGTCAAATACACACAGTTATGTCAAAATGGCTGTCTTGTAGCTTTATTATGTATCTATGTAAAACTTATGTAAAACTACTGTTTTTATTTCTAATTTTTAATAACAAAGATAAATTAAAATAACAAAAATAATCATTCAGGTGTCCTGGATGTCCTGGTGTTTACCTGGATGTGAAGTTTTAGGTTGATATAACTATATATTACCAAGTCAAGCAAAGAGTTTTTGGTATTTAAATATTGGCATTACATGTTTTGTTTGTTTACATTGATGTTAAAATTATATTGTTAGATTTGTGACATTCATTTTTGCTAAAACACTGCTGGTCACTTTCAGAAGTTGTAGCGATGCTTTCTTTTCCCAGAAACAATGTGAAACTGGCATCATTCTCAATTTTTAAATATTTTTTTTTATATAATTTAAATAGATTTTATACACTTAAAGCCATATTGTATTGCATTATTTAACAAGCCATTTTTCTTCAATATCGCACAGCCCTACTCTTCCTTTAAGGCCATGTATTGTATAATTTTCTGATTAGTTTGTACTATGCTCATTTACAAATGATTACAAATAAATTTCTTTAAAGCTGCACTATGTAACTTTTCCGTCCCCTAGAGATCACTTATACAAAACAAAAGGCGTAGTTTGATGACGCCACGTTTGAGTGCAGAATCTCGGGACGTGATCTTCCTCTCACAGAGCTGTGCATTAATTTGAGTGATGACGGATATTATGGGATGGCCTGATGCAGCGCAGGAGATGCAGAGAACTTGATCTTAACCCTTAAGAAACTTTAATGCGGTCACGTAACAAATCTGCTTCAAATCTAATTAAAAACTAAATGAATTGCTAATTAGAACATTGAAATAAAAATGTAAAGGGTGTACAAACACAATAAAATCATGAATATAAATAATTAGGAATCATGTTATTAAAAAAATCCATTTATCTATTATAAATGTTATGTTGGTTTGGTCGTTTAGCGGTTTCCTTATAAAGGCCAGAAATTCATTGTGCGTTTTCTTTTTTTTTCTTTTTTACTTTGTCAAGTTTTTTGCCAGGTGTCTTTTTTAATTATATGATGTCATTACGCTGTCTTGACGCCAGCCAATGGCTGCTTTACTGAGTGTAGTTTCGAGTATCGCTGAATCTGCCCTCTTCAGGGAACACAGGAACGCGCAGTGATCTTAGATAACTCAATCCAGATCATTAATGAATCATAAATGATTAGGACATTTTCATTTTGGGGTGAACAAGTCCTTTAATAAAGGGACTGAAATCTCTCAGATTTAAAATATTAAAAATGTTAATATAATAAAGTCTTATGGTTTTGAAAGACATGGGGGTGAATAAATGACAAATTTTCATTTTGGGTGTACTATTCCTTTAAGAACTCCACCATCGACTGTGTTTTATCCTCAAACCCAACTTGCTTTCTCAAACTACAAAGTGCTGTGTTAACCACTGTTGAACTGAGGAAAGGAAGGAACACACAGGTCTGACCTTTACTGCCATAGCTAGGCTACAAGTGTTTCATTCATTGAAAAAAAACGATTGTGTATATATTTATTATATACATTTAGAAATTCTTAATTTTATATTTAGAAAATGAAATAGGGACAATAGTCTGGAAACATAAACATTTTTCCATACTGATTTATTTTTTCCATACTTTTCCAGACCTGGAAATTACTCAAATCAAATTCCATACTTTTCCAAACCGCGTAGGAACCCTGTGTCAAATCAGACCCCAGGTCTTCGTTCATCATATCAGGTCCTTGGGTCCTAAACTGTTGTCCTCAACAGTATGATCTGCAGTGTGAGCCCGTTCGCGCAGTTTTACCCTACCATTAAAGCATCGGTGTGTTTGTTTAGGTTTAAGGTCTTTATGACAGGGAAAACTAAGAATTATTTATGTTTAGACATTTTGCTGTTTTTGGACTAAATTATCAATTTTGGAAAAAAATAATGAAAACAATGCACACTATGATGATTCAACACGGATTCCTTGTTTTGACTTGAATCAAACATTTCTGGCATGACAAACCTGTATTTTGGGGCAGTGTTTCATCTTCTCCTCCTGAGGAATGGTATTGGTCACGACTACAGCCTCAAAACAAGCGTTGTTGATGCGTGAAATGGCCGGTCCGGAGAAGATGCCATGGGTCAGGATGGCATATACTTTGACTGCACCAGCCGATAGTAACCTAAATACAGAAAAAAACAAAACGACTGAATGATGCGATAAATACTACAAACATTGGCAACAGCTTCTCATTTACATTTTCAAATAACACATATCGTTTTTTATCTTAAATCCTGACCAGTGACACATTCTGAACAGCGTCTGCAATACAAACAACACGTGTTTTTATTATTATTTGTAGGGATGCACCGATATGAACATTTTGGCCGATACCGATAACCGATAATTCTTAATATTTGAAAGCCGATAACCGATATATTGGCCGATAAATCTAAATACAAATTTTAATAAACTCTGAGAGCCTGATTACAAAAACAAAAGGCTCACCATTAAAAGCCATGTCCCAAACACTTCAACATGAATCAAACCTATACACTACAGTAGCCTATTTGAACCAGTGTGAGATTCCTTACCTTTCCAAATTAATTTTACACTCCTATGGCCAATTTTTTTTTTTAACACTTTACAATAAGGTTTAATTTTTGTTAGTATTAGTTAACCAACAATGAATGAACAATACTTCAACAGGATTTATTCATTTTAGTTCATGCTAATCTCAACATATTCAGACCCAAAGTTGTGTCTTTTAACATTAGGTATGAACTGTGAATGGACTGTTACAAAACACAAGAAACAAAGGTTATTGCTCTCTGTTTGTTCATGATAGTTAATGCATTAATAAAATGAGACCTTATTTGTAAAATGTTACCAAAAATTATATTGTCTAAAAAATAAAAATAATATACCTAAATAATGCAAACAAGTAATTGAACAGCATTACTTAGGCTGCATAATAAAGAATCAGAATGCAAGTGCATGAAATAACCTCCGCACAGACGATAAAGAAATGGTTTTAATCAAACCATATTGTTGATGGAAATGATACGAGAACAATAAAAGTGCTAATTATAAAAAATAATGCTTCTGTGTTTTTGAAAAAAAAAATATGTTTAATATTACAGTAATAGTAAACATCTGTAATATTAGTCTAGTCTATTAGGAATAATGTTGCTGTTTGAGAGCGCGCTGAAGCTGGAGAGAATGAACGAACAACCATAAACTGAAGCGCTTAGAAGTTTAATTAACAACTAAACGCATCATATATGAGAACAATCAGATATTTATACAAAATAAATATAATATTACAACTTATATTAGCACAAAATCACGCATAGGTGAAGGGTTATAACTCCTGTGGATGCTCTTCCCCGGTTTGAGAGCGTGCTGAAACTTAAGATGATCACCGGTACAGTGAAGCACTGCGGGTTATTGACTTAACCAAACACATCCTATATGACTTTAATCAGATGTTTATACTACAAAAACGTAATATTACGACTTACATATGCTTAAAATGACGCGAATGCACAAGCGAACTTGACTGTGCTGGTCAGAATGCGTTGTTGACGCTTCCCACAACAGCGCGCTGAAAAACAACTAAACCCAGAGAATTCACTACGTTTTATAACAGAAATATTCTCATTGCAGTGTTATATATAGGACAGTCCCAGTAGTTATTAATGCTGTGCATTTCTGTTTGAAATGCGCGCGCCGGTACAATGAAGTGCTTTCGCATCGTTAATTAACTCAACCAAACGCATCCTATATGGGATTATATACACAAAATAATAAATATAATATTACAACTTACAATGGCACAAAAGGCTGTGAATGCACAAGCAAACTTGACTGTGCTGGTCATGAAGGTGTAACTCCGTGGGCGCGCTCTTCCCTCAACAAACGCGCTGAAACACAACGCTCTTTTACAGCCTATTCTATTCTCATTATCATTTTATGTAGATTATAGAAGACTTGCGCTGCACATGTTGCACATAACTGTATTTTCCTTTTCGAAGTGATTCCAAACATATTTAGAGCAATTCAAACCCATCATGGTGGACAGCGCGTCTGTCTCAGCTGAAGGAAATAATACATTATCTATCGGCTTGACTATATCGGTCAAATTTTCTTATTGGACCGATAACGATAACATCAAAAATAATCATTTATCGGCCGATAACGATATGTTGCCGATATATCGTGCATCCCTAATTATTTGTACAAGTTTCTCACTTATCGGCAGCATGGCAGACGGTCCCACAGGTGTCTGCCATATCATCAACCAATATGGCCACCCGGTCTTTCACATCTCCAACCAGAACCATGCGGTCCACCTCATTTGCCTTTTTCCTTTCTTTGTGAATAAGGGCAAAGTCAACATTTAGCCTGTCTGCAATGGAGGTCACCCTGTCAAAGGAAAAACAGCTCAGTCAGCAGTTCACCGTGTTAAGAGCATAACGAAACAGGCGGAAAACCAGCCGGCCGACAGACCTCTTGGCTCCTCCAGCATCAGGTGACACAATAGTGCAGTTCTTCCATTCTGGGATATTTTCCTTAATCCATTTCAAAACGGCCGGCTCTGCATACAAATTGTCCACTGGAATGTCGAAAAAACCCTAAAAAGGAGACAAAATGCAGATCTTTGAGCATGATTCCCACACCTTTTGCTCATTTTGTGATTACTGAATAAGAATATGTGCGTGTTTTCACATGTGGGTGTCTAAAACAAGACCAATGCAACCGTTTTGGTCACGATTTTATCAATATTTCCTTACACACATACTTGTGTGTATACATTTTTGGGGGGCACTATCTTTGCATAAATTATATTTTGGCATTGGTTATTTCTTTAGGCCTTAAAGAGCACCTATCATGAAATTTTGAAATTTACCTTACATGTAGTGTGTAACATAGATCTAAGTGAACAAAAACATCCTGTAAAGTTTGAAATATGACAGTGCACCGTATATAAAGTTATTTTCTTTCAAAAGTAAGAGTCGACTCTGAGTCATTTTTAAGAATCGTTAGAAGACCGAAGCTTTTTCTCTGACTAGATGACGTCAACTTGTCAAGTTATTTGAATACGATACGCCCACTTATTGCGCTCCAAGACGCCAGTGAAAACTAGAAAACATCATGGAGACGAGACGCCAGTGAAAACTAGAAAACATCATGGAGACGAGACGCCAGTGAAAACTAGAAAACATCATGGCCACGAGACGCTAGTGAAAACTAGAAAACATCATGGAGACGAGACGGCAGTGAAAACTAGAAAACATCATGGCCACGAGACGCCAGTGAAAACTAGAAAACATCATGACCACGAGACGCCAGTGAAAACTAGAAAACATCATGACCACGAGACGCCAGTGAAAACTAGAAAACATCATGGCCACGAGACGCCAGTGAAAACTAGAAAACATCATGACCACGAGACGCCAGTGAAAACTAGAAAACATCATGACCACGAGACGCCAGTGAAAACTAGAAAACATCATGGCCACGAGACGCCAGTGAAAACTAGAAAACATCATGACCACGAGACGCCAGTGAAAACTAGAAAACATCATGGAGACGAGACGCCAGTGAAAACTAGAAAACATCATGGAGACGAGACGCCAGTGAAAACTAGAAAACATCATGGAGACGAGACGCTGTGTTCTGAAGTGCGACTCAAAAGCAAACTTTTTTCATCTGCCCAAGGATGAGCATTTGAAGACTAAGTGGCTTGAAGACAAACCATACATTGTCGCGATTGTGTGTTTATTTAATCGTCAAATGTCTCTATTCGCATGTTTCGCGATCTCAGGAAGCTTTTATTATGGACTTCTATTATGGCACATGGTTCTTCTTCGTCTGTCTGTATCATATATGGACTACATGTGCACAGAGCGCCCTCCGGCTGCCAGGATGAACTGAAAACAACACATAAGAGACTCAATCGCTCATGATTAGGCTACATCTGCGCATTTTGAGGAAGTATTGAATAAAAAAATACTCCTCTGTTTAGAAATTTGACACAGACATATGAGAATCTATCAATATTTCTCCTCATCTGCACACTTTTGAACTAAAAGCCCTGAGGGATGTTGATTTGTCGCGAGTCTTCGTGAGGAGAATAGAGGAGTTTTTTATGAATGAGATCAGCTGAGGCTCATATTACAATCAAACAGTACCGACGCTGTTTTCATATTCATAACTCCTGACACATATTAACAAATTACTGTCACTATAAGACTTTGATGGGCGTTCCGTTTCCGAAAATATCTGCACAGACTAAACCAATCACAACTGACTGGGTCATCGGACCAATAACGGCAGATTAGCGTCACGTAAAGGCGGGGTTTTGAAAAGTGAATCACTAAAGGAATCATTTGAGAATCGCTGTCAAAACAGGTAAAAATAAATGCATATTATAAGAAAACTAAAGTCTTTTTTGTCATTGCATGCATGCAAAACTGTTGTTGGGGACTTCTAAAACAATATTTGGAACATTTTAAATGCCATAATAGCTGCTCTTTAAGTTATATTTTGGCATTGGTTATTTCTTTAGGCCTTAAATTATATTTTGGCATTGGTTATTTCTTTAGGCCTTAAATTATATTTTGGCATTGGTTATTTCTTTAGGCCTTAAGTTATATTTTGGCATTGGTTATTTCTTTAGGCCTTAAATTATATTTTGACATTGGTTATTTCTTTAGGCCTTAAATTATATTTTGACATTGGTTATTTCTTTAGGCCTTAAATTATATTTTGACATTGGTTATTTCTTTAGGCCTTTTTCGTATGTTGTGTCGTTCTTCCATGGTTTGGGAGAATCTTTTTTGCGTCTTTTGCAACATCCCGCACATGACAACGTTCTACGTCTCGTGTTTTTAACCACAAAAATCTGTTCTGTGTGAATGGCCCTTAATTCTCTGTTTTGGCCACATTGAAAGTTTGACAGGTCTCGCAAATGACCTGGCTCTAATACATCATCTCTCCTTTTCTTGTTTCTTATCCTGCCCTGAATTCCTTCCCTGTTCCTGTGCTTTCTTCCATGGCACAATGGTATAAACAGACTCTTGTCTGCTCTTGTGCTAGCACACTACAGTTCACATCACGTCTTTTGCACACTCAACTTCGTTATTTTAAATGAAGACGCGGGTTCACCCTTCAAGAACCAGGTTCACCCTTTCCGTAACATTTGAAAGTTCAGCCAAAATGGACGAACAGCTGTTTTTTGTTGAGGTGCGACCTGTTTTCACTTCTCTACAAAACGCGCTGGCTAATTACTGCACAGCATGAGCCTGCTGTGAGCGGATACAGTGGCCGGTCCAACATCATCACATTACCTGGAGGGCTGAAACGCATAGCATTATTCAATGTCTTGACATTATTTCCTCTGAAACAGTCTACTTATAATCTAATGAGAGTTAGGTGGTACGTAGTTGCAAAGTTTCTTATAGTTAGTAAATTATCTAAAGTGGACCATCAAAATAACAAGTCACGTTCACTAAAATACGTTTTCAGAGCCATGAACCCCACCTGTATCTGAGACGCATGCAGATCCATGGTTATGATGTGGTCGGCACCAGACACCGACAGCATGTTTGCCACCAACTTTGCAGAAATTGGCGCCCGGCTCTGCAGAAAACAAACAGAAGATCAAACATGATTCATTAAGCAAACGACTTTCCAACAAAGTCCAAAACATTCTGCGAGCGTGCAAACAAACGTCCACAGACTGGTAATGGCACAGATTTCATAACAAATCCTGGTGTTTAACCTTCACCCCACCTTGTCTTTCTTATCTTGCCGGGCGTATGGGAAGCACGGGATGACCGCGGTGACTCTGCAAGCCGATGCTATCTTGCAGGCGTTGATCATTATCAGGAGTTCCATAAGGTTATCATTAATTTCGCCGCAGCCACTCTGGACAATGTAGACATCCTCCCCGCGGACACTCTCTCCGATCTCCACACTGCACAGGACACAACAACATTAAAGACATTAGGAACAGGTCAAAGTTAGCAAAGCACTTATAGGCTTGAGTACAACTTGAGCTTGAGCGTTCGGGACTCGAAATGTTTTTTCCCCGAGTCCAAATTGGTCCAGGTATTCAGTGAAATATTCTCGGGACAGTATTGCGAAATTACGAAACGGGATGCCCTGAATGTTCTCCAAGTTGAGACAGTGCCAACTTGTGGTCAAAAGTTATAATGAAACTTCTAAAAATGCGAATAACTTTTGATTAATTTAGCTATTATAATGAAACGAGTCTTGATAGTTTCCTTGGGTCATGCCGAGAACAACAATACCAATTATGCCATATTTGCGCAAACTTTATGTCCACCATTTTGAATTGAAAACCTCCTTTTTCGAACTCCTCCTAGACCGCTGGTCTGATTTTCACCTAAATTGACTCACATCATCTTCAGACCATGCCGGCAAAAAGTCCAAAACCGACCAAACCGTTCTTGACGAGAAGCCTGACGCAAGTATGAATTCTGCTCCCCCGTCCCACGTCACAATCATTTTAATTTATGCTTTACCTTTGCAGTTTAAATAGACCATATATCACCATATTTCAACAGTGAATATTGCTTTATTACTATTATTATTTATTCATTTCTTAAATAACCAAACTTGAACAAATCCCGTGAGCGCAGCTGATGACGCTGTGAAGACTATCCCAATATACAAATAAGCTTTCCTTCGATTCCTCAGTCCTCATTTTCTTCCCTCGCATCCTACGGGGTGGAGCTGAGACGCGAGGAAAGGAAATGAGGATGCACAAATAAGAAACGAGAAGCATATTTATGTCATTGTCACCTCACACTTACCACACCATAATAATTTGATAACAGCCCCACCTATTGGTCAAAAGTTAATCATATTACAGTGTGTAATTTTTCAGCTATTTTGACTAAAACTGTATAAAAACATCTTTAATTACTTGTTACTGTTGCCGTGTTTCTGAAGCTCCTAGCCATGATTGCATGTCACATGCCCCCGATAATTGCTGCTAAATTTTCTTTTGTATTTGTGATTAATATATTTATTTGTCCTTTGGCTTTTTACTTACATTAGTTAGTAATGAAATTACAGAAATGTCACAATCAAGTCGGCCATAACTTCCACTACATGACTTTAACCCTCTGGTGCTCTTCGGTCATTACTGACAGGAAAAGTTTCTGTTTTGAATTTTAAAAAAAAAATCACAGCTTCATCAGAATATGAAACTTGGTGACTTTTCTAGCATTAGGCATGTAAACACACACAAAAATTGGGGTCATGATTCGAGCATGCTAATTGGTCGTAAAAAAAAAAAGTAGCGTTCATTGTCTTCGGTCATAAATGACCGACCATGGGAATAGAATGGGAAATCGGCAAAAACACAAATTCACAGAAAAAAATCTGAGGGTTAAGTTTGCTGAGGACGATACTAATGCTGCGTTCCATCAAGCTCAGATTTTGACTCTTCCAACTTTGTTCTTGGAAATAACGTCTGGAAGGAACGCCATTCAAAGTCGACCAGTGAACTCGGGGTACATGCATCAACCCCAACCTCAGCGAGATGCGTCATTTGACGTCACTTCCAAGATGTCAGCAAGTCCTGCTTCCAACTAAGTTCCTTTAAGACAAGTCATTTCACTCGGCGGCCATCTTTGAAACGCCTCTCTTTGAACGGGGAAACATCAAATTCTCCAAAACTTGTGATTAAATTTCCTATTTGAAATCACCAATGAAATCTGACATCAACTGTTGCGGCGAAAATGTATTTGTTGACATCACTAATAAGAGACAAACCTTATGAAAATTCTCTTTATAAAGATGTATTTTTCTTGCAAGAAAGAGCCCACAGTCAACACAGTCCTGCGATGCCTGCCTCGGGTGTGAACCACTAAAACAAAAGAAGGCCCGAGCTCTTATACCCCCAATGTCTAAACAACCCTTCAGTAGTTTTCCACACAGGGTAAAAGTGAGAAACACAATACACAAATGGCCCCCCCATCTGTCTTAATGTAAATAGGTGTCCCGCGACTCCCTGGGTAACAGCTCCAGTCCCTGTGTCTGTTAAGCGGAGAGGTGTTTTGCATGGCCGAAACAGATGTGGACTCCTGTGTGTAGGGCTGTAATCTCCCAGTCGATTAGTCGATCATTAGTCGATACGTTGTGGCTCGACCAAAATTCTGATTGGTTGATTTTTTTTGCCGCGCCGAGTTTATTTCATCAAGGTGCGGATCCACTTGCCCGTGCAACACTTGTCGCGCCGCACTGCACTTTATTCCTGTGGGTGATGACTTTACCACGGCCGCAAAGCATTCCAGGAAGGCGGCGCTGCATTTAAACAAATGCCGCGCGTCAAAAAAGCTGGCCGAAGCCCATCTTTATGCACATGGAGACGGGTGGGGGGGTGGCAGTCTCTCGCCGGTCCTTTGTTTTTAATTCCCCGCTGGCTCAAACGCACGCCCGTAGTGGTAAACTTGAGGAACGCCCATCAACACACACATGAGGGGAAGCGTCACAACACCACGCTTCAATCGTGCGGCAAAGGTGGATCTGTACTGTCAAGGAGCTGATCTACTTGTCCGTGCAACATTTCTGTCGCGCCGCAAAAGTGGATCTGTATCGTCAGTTTAGCCCAAGCGGCACCTCCCGCAGTTTCTCTTGAAGCCAATACGAAAGTGACTTAAACTGCAATTCATCGACTGGCCACTAGGGACAGGCTCCAGAAGGAGCAGAATCTCATTGAGCTCATGTTAAAATGCCCAACTTTACAGCAGAAGAACACATGTTTACAGTCTGGGACACATTGTGCTTTTGGTCTATACGGCTAGTTTTGTCCGTCATGACGACTGGGAGGGGGGTGAATTTTTGTATAACTCATTACTTTACAGATATAAAGCATTAAAGTTCTGCATAATTAAGGGCGTGGCCAAACGCGCTCGCACCGGTCTATATATGTGCAATATGATCCATGAGGAGAACGCTGTTAATCTCATCACGGCGCTCCGCACAGAAACTGCTCTCTCGCGCGCGCCGCGTGTAGTTTCTCCGCTATAATCAAGGGCTGAATCAGAAATAGCCCCCTATAACTTCAAATAGGGCATTATTTGGAGGGGACAGCGCTTTGTAGTGGTGTCCGAAACCATTAGATGTTATTGAGTGCACTCAGTCTATCCCACATCACACCGCAATAACGAGTGTACAGCCGATGTACACACAACGGTTATCCGACTTCACGCACTCGTTTTCATTCACTCCTTCAAATAATGTGATAACGTAGGGAATAGTGAACGAGGGTATAGGGGTTTCAGATTCGGATTCAGCCATAGGCTTTAGATGCGATCTCAGCTGTGCTCTGACTGCTAGTGCTCTCACCAGTACAGTGCAACAGTGAAATCGGTCCCCTCTCAAACAATGACGTGCTGCGCCGCGTTCCGAACGTTGTTTAGCGACATATACCGGTATTGCGGTATCATCAAAATTCATATCATAACAAAAATAAATACCGGTATTCGGTATGAACCGGTATACCGCCCAGCACTAAAAGCCGATAACCGATATATTGGCCGATAAATCTAAATACAAATTTTAATAAACTCTGAGAGCCTGATTACAAAAACAAAAGGCTCACCATTAAAAGCCATGTCCCAAACACTTAAACATAAATCAAACCTATACACTACAGTAGCCTATTTGAACCAGTGTAAGATTCCTTACCGTTTCAAATTAATTTTACACTCCTATGGCCAAATTTTTTTTTTAACACTTTACAATAAGGTTTAATTTTTGTTAGTATTAGTTAACCAACAATGAATGAACAATACTTCAACAGGATTTATTAATTTTAGTTCATGTTAATCTCAACATATTCAGACCCAAAGTTGTGTCTTTTAACATTAGGTATGAACTGTGAATGGACTGTTACAAAACACAAGAAACAAAGGTTATTGCTCTCTGTTTGTTCATGATAGTTAATGCATTAATAAAATGAGACCTTATTTGTAAAATGTTACCAAAAATTATATTGTCTAAAAAATAAAAATAATATACCTAAATAATGCAAACAAGTAATTGAACAGCATTACTTAGGCTGCATAATAAAGAATCAGAATGCAAGTGCATGAAATAACCTCCGCACAGACGATAAAGAAATGGTTTTAATCAAACCATATTGTTGATGGAAATGATACGAGAACAATAAAAGTGCTAATTATAAAAAATAATGCTTCTGTGTTTTTGAAAAAAAAAATATGTTTAATATTACAGTAATAGTAAACATCTGTAATATTAGTCTAGTCTATTAGGAATAATGTTGCTGTTTGAGAGCGCGCTGAAGCTGGAGAGAATGAACGAACAACCATAAACTGAAGCGCTTAGAAGTTTAATTAACAACTAAACGCATCATGTATGAGAACAATCAGATATTTATACAAAATAAATATAATATTACAACTTATATTAGCACAAAATCACGCATAGGTGAAGGGTTATAACTCCTGTGGATGCTCTTCCCCGGTTTGAGAGCGTGCTGAAACTTAAGATGATCACCGGTACAGTGAAGCACTGCGGGTTATTGACTTAACGAAACACATCCTATATGACTTTAATCAGATGTTTATACTACAAAAACGTAATATTACGACTTACATATGCTTAAAATGACGCGAATGCACAAGCGAACTTGACTGTGCTGGTCAGAATGCGTTGTTGACGCTTCCCACAACAGCGCGCTGAAAAACAACTAAACCCAGAGAATTCACTACGTTTTATAACAGAAATATTCTCATTGCAGTGTTATATATAGGACAGTCCCAGTAGTTATTAATGCTGTGCATTTCTGTTTGAAATGCGCGCGCCGGTACAATGAAGTGCTTTACTGCATCGTTAATTAACTCAACCAAACGCATCCTATATGGGATTATATACACAAAATAATAAATATAATATTACAACTTACAATGGCACAAAAGGCTGTGAATGCACAAGCGAACTTGACTGTGCTCGTCATGAAGGTGTAACTCCGTGGGCGCGCGCTGAAGCTAAAGACCGGTACAATGAAGTGCTTTACTGCATCGTTAATTAACTCAACCAAACGCATCCTATATGATATTACATACACAGAATAATAATAATAAATATAATATTAAAGCTGCAAGCAGCATTTAGCGGGGTTCAAGCCTTTAAGGCCTTTAAGCACACAAGCATCAAAATACATTAAGTTTTATTTAGCAAGATTTTAAACACTGAAATAATTTAATTGGCTGTGGCGGCAATGTTTTTTGAGATAGGCAAATGTCCTCATAGACATACATGGGACCTTGGACCAAGACACTGCATACCAATTTTCAAGTCAATCGGACTAGCGGTCGGGTAGTTTTAGCCATTTTCATGTTTTTTTTGTGTTATAGCGCCACCAAGTGTTCAATCGTCGCCATTTTTTTATCGTAACCAAAGACTCAGACAATACACATGTGTACCAAGTTTGGTGTAGAGATCTCATTTCTTACTTGAGTTATAGCCATTTTAGTAAAATAGGCTCCTCCCACAACAGTCGTTTTCCGCCCCTTAGCGACCGTGAATAGAAATTTAAACTTTTTTTCGATTATTATTGATATTCAGACTCCAGAGAACATTTCTGCACTGGTTTGGTTCCGATCAAGCAAGAAACCTAGGACTAGTTTGCAAAAGTAGTTTTTTAACAAAATTCAAAATGGCGGAAAATTTGTCATGGCGCAAATGAAATCGGAGATACACATTTTGTTCCTCATGGACTCACCTTTCCAATGATATAAGACACTTGAGTGTTTAGACACTTGACTATTTAGTGCACTTTAAAGGGATAGTTCACCCAAAATGAAAATTATGTCATTTTCTTTGTTCTGCTGAACACAAAAGAAGATATTTTGAAGAAAGTTTGTAACCAGGCTGCTTTGGGGGCACCATTGACTTCCATAGCAATCTTCCTATGTGTTCAACATAAAGAAATTTATACATGTTTGGAACAACTTGAGGGTGAGTAAATGATGACAGAATTTTCATTTTTGGTGAACTGTCCCTTTAAGCAGTCACTCTGAACCAGTAATCACTTTTTTTGAATTTCAAAAATGTACATTTTTTTCAATTAATTTTCTTAAATTATGACTATATTTACATGCAATTATTTGTCCCATTTTTATCTAAATTTTTTTTAAATGTCATACAATTTATATGACAGGATTATTTATGTATGATTAACATAGCCTAGCTAAATTATAAATTAATAATAACATTTATTAGGATATAATCTATTAATTAACCTGTCTAAAAAATAATAATTATGTCTCCCAAGCTCTGATAATGTATGGAATATTATATTAATATATTATCCATTTAAAAAAACTATAGGCCTATAACCTTAGAAGCACGGATGTGTCTGTCACATAGACCGGTCTGTCAGCGCTACTGCTTTAAGTCAGACAGTCTGAGACACTGAAATGCTTCTCATAAAGTGTGCAGTTGGCCTGAACTTCATCATGAGTTACTGGTCAGACCCATTGATACCTTTTTGATATTCAGCTCTATATCTGGAGATCCTCTTGCGTTCAAACGGTGGACGCGACGCGAGCTCGACATGTTTTTAAAAAACCGCGCAAGTTCAGAGGCACAGCTCATGTTCTCGAGACTCCGCCGCTATGACAACAAAGCCGCTAAAACGCAATCACGCACAAATGAGCTCCTGTACTAGGCTACTTATTGTGAAATTGATTTCTTTATATTTGCTACCAGAAGGCTATTCTCCACACTCCACTATGTGTGGACCTAGATGTAAAATACGGAACAAATCGTGTCCCGTATTGGTTTGACAAGGGGACGAGCCATTTTGCTTGCAAATACAGGACGATTCCGTATTTTACTGGACGGGTGGCAACCCTACTCAGTTCTCACACAAAGTTCAAATTGACAATTGAGACCCACAAGTTCACTCAAACACTCAGTTCTGTTCACTACGTATCAGTAAAATGTTCGCGTGTGTGTGTGTGTGTGTGTGTGTGTGTGTGTGTGTGTGTGTGTGTGTGTGTGTGTGTGTGTGTGTGTTGAACTGTTGTACCAGTCTGTGGCAACGACAACTTTGATGTGATGACTTGCGATGACAAGATGAACAGCTGGGACAGGGCAATGAGATGTAAGAATGTCAGGGTAATCAACAGAAACAAGAGAGGTGGCCCAGAAAAACTCAGGAACTTTCTGGAACAAAATGGCGCAGCCCGGTTCAGCTCGCACGCGGCCTGGACTGAATGTCTGAATCACACAAAAATGTCTTTCAAAAACAAATCCGTCTCTTTAAAAATAAAAAAACACTCCAAAAGAAATAAATCACTCCTTCAAAAAAATATCGTTCAGTTCACAGACGCATTCTCGCGCACTAATAAGTGCACTTAATGGATTTGCAGGAAAAAAATCAATGTCTCTCGCCCTGACACCGTTCAAGACTCAGAAAGCAGCAGAACTCTCAAGAAAAAGCGTACTGTCAGGATAGCAACACAAACAAGTGTTATGAATGAAACTCACGGCTCCAGCAACTCTCTCTCTCTGTCTCTCTGTCTCTCTCTCTCTCTCCAACACTGTTCACCGTCCAATGACGCAATCGACCGATCTTCTGCCTTAACTACTTCTCATGTTTCACGAGATAATGTAAATGCACTAAACCCGCAAAACATAAGCTGCCCGTGCACTACTGTCCTATATTACAGATCCAAGGAGAAAAATGTTGGCTTCCTGTACAGCGATCATGGCGTGTCTGTCTCCCAACACCTCTCACTCCGATCTGCTTGGATCTCCCGCGGACACGGCAGAGACAGAGAAAACCCGTCAAAATAAAAGTCCCATAGAGAAAAATACCTCCGTTACACACACACACACACACACACACACACACACACACACACACACACACACACACACACACACACACACACACACACACACACACACACACACACACACACACACACACACACACACACACACACACACACACACACACACACACACACACACACACACACACACACACACACACACACAATGTTTTTGAGATATGTTATGGTGAAAATATCTTTCAATGGTCTATGAGCATGTTACATTTTTTTTAAATACACCACGTTCTAGTATTATTTACTATGATTTACCACATTGCTAGTAATTATGTGAAGTGTCAGTACAAATGAAGAGATAACCTCTGACAAAATATGATTGTGTTATAATAGTAATTGCTTTAGTGCAGAATACTTTTAAAAATAATTAACTTTTAAAGGGAAGTGAGCCAATAAGTGGTCTTCTGCTGCCCTCTGCTGGACATCCTACTTATTAATAAAGTCTTTTCACAGGTGCTTTGCAATAGACAAAATAAAATCAATTATATATCAAATTGTTCTTTCATGTTAATTCCATTATGCATGCTTATACACACACACACACACACACACACACACACACACACACACACACACACACACACACACACACACACACACACACACACACACACACACACACACACACACACACACACACACACACACACACACACACACACACACACACACACACACACACACACACACACACACACACACACACACACACACACACACACACACACACACTTTTTTAATGCTATGGTCTATAATCATTTGACATAGCTCTTTGTAACTATTAATCAGATTATTAAAAATGTATTCAGAAACATTGCACTACACACACACACACACACACACACACACACACACACACATTTTGTTGTAGATACAGACATTTGAACTATATGATGTTGCAGTAAACAAAATGTTTCCTGTAAGTCTCCTTCAAAATTCATATTTCTCAATGTGAGACAATATTCTATAGTAATACTTAATAGATTAATTTTGACTAAATGTGATTGTAAATGTTAAAATAGTGATTTTTTTTAAAAGTCTAAATATGACTTATAGATCAATACTAGTGTGTAGTACAATAAAATGAACAGCGGGGGGCAGCAAACGACCACTTATTGGCTTAATATACCATTATTATCAAATGAACTCTGTAATTTCCCCCTTTTTAACTGTTATAGAGGCAAATATTGTCCGATCTGTCTGGAAATTCATAGGATACATGTTCTGACTTGTTTTTAAGTAGATCTGAACATTCATTGAATAGATATAGGCATTCGGGGACACTTGGTCAAGGCCACATCTTGAAATTACCCTGTTATAAGCATTCAGATGCAAAAGTTTAACTTTTTTTATATAATTATTGCTCAAAAGAGTCCAGAGAATTGTACTGCAGTGGTTTGGTTCCAAGTGGGCAAAAAACCTAGGACTAGTTTGCAAAAATAGTTTTTTAACAGAATTGTGAATATTTAAATAAAGATTTTATTGACAGTCTTGGTTCTTGAGGCAAAGTTGTTCAGTATGAGAATATCTATCATAATATATGCATATTATGTGGATGTTTATAACCCCACCTGATTACAGAGATGGAAAATACCATTTACAGCCAATACAGGCAATTCACCATAGGGAATACATGGTTTTCAAAGCTTTTTAACAGTTATAGCGCCACATATGATCCAATCTCCATGAAACTTTGCACGCTTCTTCAGCATGTTATGTCACATATACATAAAAATGTTTGTGAAGTTTTGAGTTTTCCTTTAGGATTTATAGGCTTTTGAGTGTATTTTGTCCCGCCTCTTTTCTAAATGACCCTGTTATAGCCATCCAAATGCAAAAGTTCAACTTTTTTTCAATGATTATTGATCTAGAGTGTCCAGAGAATTGTCCTAGACTGGTTTGGTTCCGATCAGGCAAAAAACCAGGGACTAGTTCGCAAAAGTAGGTTTTTAACATAATTGCGAATATTTAATGAACGATTTGATTGACAGCAAGGGTTCTAAAGGCAAAGTTGTTCAGTATAAGGAGATCTATCAAATGATATGCATATTTCGTGGATGTGTGCAACACCACGTGATTACAGAGCCATAAAACTCGTTAGCACCAACTAGTGGCCGATTTCTTTCAAAATTCTTACAGACCTCTAGGGCCATGAGTCAAACATGCCCATTGAGTTTCGTTCCGATCGGCCTCCGTTAACCTTGTCTAATGGGTGCTTAAATTTCATTGGCTGTGGCGGCCATGTTTTTTGAGATACGCCAATATCCTCATAGACATACATGGTACCTTGGACCAAGACACTGCATACCAATTTTCAAGTCAATCGGACTAGCGGTCGGGTGGTTATAGCCATTTTCATGTTTTTTTCGTGTTATAGCGCCACCAAGTGTTCAATCGTCGCGATTTTTTTATCGTGACCAAAAACTTAGCCTTTACACATGTGTACCAAGTTTGGTAAAGATATCTCATTTTGTTCTTGAGTTATAGCTTTTTTAGTAAATAGGCTCCGCCTTGAACAAATATTTTTACGCTCCTTAACGACCGTGAATACAAATGTCTACTTTTTTTCGATAATTATTGATAATCAGACTCCAGTGAACATTTTGACACTGGTTTGGTTCCGATCGGCCAAAAAACCTAGGACTAGTTCGCAAAAGTAGGTTTTCGACAAAATCCAAAATGGCGGGAAAATTTGCATACCGGAAATGAAATCGATGAGGCACGTTTTGTTGGTCTTGAGCCAAGGATTCCAATGATATAAGACACTTGCATCTGGGACAAAGGGTTGTTGAGATTTAAGCAAAATAGTGAATTTTTTTTGTTTTTTGCGCTATAGCGCCACCTATTGGCCAATCGGGCTCATATTTTGATAACCTCTCCTCGATTTTTGTACTACCTTGTGGCCAAGTTTCAAGTCTCTAGCACTTACGGTTTGGGCTGCACGATGCGTTTTAGGTCTGAATAATAATAATAATAATTAAAGCTGCGAGCAGCATTTAGCGGGGTTCAAGCCTTTAAGGCCTTTAAGCACACAAGCATCAAAAGACATTACATTTTATTTAGCAAGATTTTAAACACTGAAATAATAGATGGAAAAGTCAATTTACAGGCAATTTACCATAGGAAACATGGTTTTAAAAGGTTTTTAACAGTTATAGCGCCACCTATGGTCCGATCTCTATAAAACGTTTAATGCTTGTTAAGGATCTAATGTTACATGTGCCCACCAATTTTCGTGAAGTTTTGAGCTTTCCCTTAGAATTTATAGGCTTTTGACTGTATTTTGCCACGCCTCTTTTCTAAATGACCCTGTTATAGCCATCCAAATGCAAAAGTTCAACTTTTTTGATAATTATTAATCTAGAGAGTCCAGAGAATTGTCCTAGACTGGTTTGCTTCCGATCGGGCAAAAAAAACGGGACTAGTTTGCAAAAGTAGGTTTTTAACATAATTTTGAATATTAAATGAACGATTTGATTGACAGCAATGTTTCTAGAGGCAAAGTTGTTCAGTCTGAGGAGATCTATCAAATTATATCAATATTGTGGGAATATGTGAAACATCACGTGATTACAGAGCCATAAAATTCGTAGGCGCCTACTAGTGGCCAATTTCTTAAAAAATTATTACAGACCTCTAGGACCATGAGTCAAACATGCTCACCAAGTTTTGTTCCGATCCTGTTAACCTTGTCTAATAGGTGCTCAAATTTCATTGGCCAATTGCGGCCATGTTTTTTGAGCTTCGCCAATTTCCTCACAGACATGCATGGTACCTTGGACCAAGACACTGCATACCAACTTTCAAGTCAATCGGACTAGCAGTCAGGTGGTTATAGCCCTTTTCATGTTTTTTTCATGTTATAGCGCCACCAAGTGTTCAATCCTCACAATTCTTTGTACCGTGACCAAAGACTCAGCCCATACACATGTGTACCAAGTTTGGTGAAGATATCTCATTTCGTTCCTGAGTTATAGCCCTTTTAGTAAAATAGGCTCTGAAACAGGCTTCAAACCAGTTGTTACATTATGCATGCTTTCACACACACACACACACACACACACACACACACACACACACACACACACACACACACACACACACACACACACACACACACACACACACACACACACACACACACACACACACACACACACACACACACACACACACACACACACACACACACACACACACACACACACACACACACACACACACACACACACACACACACACACACACACACACACACACACACACACACACACACACACACACACACACACACACACACACACACACACACACACACACACACACACACACACACACACAATGTTTTTGTAATATGTTATTGTGAAAATATATTTTAATGGTCTATGAGCATGTCACATTTTTTTGTGAAAGACACCACGTTCTAGTATTATTTACTATGATTAACCATGATTCTAATGTGATTTACCATGATTTACCACATTGCTAGTAATTATGTGAAGTGACAGTACAAATGAAGAGATAAAATCTGACAACATATGAGTATGTTATAATAGTAATTGCTTTTGTCACTGTTGAAAATTATTAACTTTAAAAGGAAAGTGAGTCAATAAGTGGTCTTCTGCTGCCCTCTGCTGGACATTCTACTTATTAATAAAGTCTTTTCACAGTTGCTTTGCAATAGACATTATAAAATCACTTATATATCAAATTGGTCTTCCATGTTAATTCCATTCTGCATGCTTATACACACACACACACACACACACACACACACACACACACACACACACACACACACACACACACACACACACACACACACACACACACACACACACACACACTTTTTTAATTCTATGGTCAATAATCATTTCACATAACTCTTTGTAACTATTAATCAGATTATTAAAAATGTATTCAGAAACATAGGACCACCCACACACATTTTGTTGTAGATACAGACATTTGAATTTTATGTTGCAGTAAACAAAATGTTTCCTGCAAGTCTCCTTCAAGATTCACATTTCTCAATGTGACAATTGTCAATAGTCATACTTAATAGATTAATTTTGACTAAATGTGATTGTAAATGTTAAAATAGTGATTTTTTTAAAGTCTGAATATGACTTATAGATCAATATTAGAGTGTAGTACAATAAAATGAACAGCGGGGGGCAGCAAACGACCACTTTTTGGCTTAATATACCATTATTGTCATATGAACCCTGTAATTTTCACCTTTTTAACTGTTATAGAGGCAAATAATGTCCGATCTTTCTGAAAATGTTCATGCTTGTTTAGAGGCATAGTACACATGTTCTGACTTGTTTTTAAGAATATCTGAGCATTCATTGAATAGATATAGGCATTTGGGGACACTTGGTCAAGGCCAGACACACACACACACACACACACACACACACTTTTTTAATGCTATGGTCTATAATCATTTAACATAGCTCTTTGTAACTATTAATCAGATTTTTTAAAATGTATTCAGAAACATAGGACTACACACACACATTTTGTTGTAGATACAGACATTTGAACTATATGATGTTGCAGTAAACAAAATGTTTCCTGCAAGTCTCCTTCAAGATTCACATTTCTCAATGTGACAATTGTCAATAGTAATACTTAATAGATTAATTTTAACTAAATGTGATTGCAAATGTTAAAATAGTGATTTATTTTAAGCTGAATATGACTTGTAGATCAATATTAGAGTGTAGTACAATAAAATGAACAGCGGGGGGCAGCAAACGACCACTTATTGGCTTAATATACCATTATTTTCATAATTTTCAGCTTTTTAACTGTTATAGAGGCAAATATTGTCTGAAATGTTTCATGCTTGTTTAGAGGCATAGTACACATGTTCTGACTTGTTTTTAAGAATATCTGAGCATTCATTGAATAGATATAGGCATTTGGGGACACTTGGCCAAGGCCACACCTTGAAATAATGTTATAGCCATTCAGATGCAATAGTTTAACTTTATTTTAAATAATTATTGCTCTAAAGAGTCCAGAGAATCGTACTACAGTGCTTTGGTTCCGATCGAGCAAAAAAATCTAGGACTAGATTGCAAAATGAGGTTATTAACATAATTGTGAATGTTTAAATAACGATTTGATTGACAGTATTGGTTCTTGAAGCAAAGTTGTTCAGTATGAGGAGATCTATGATAATTTATGCATATTATGTGGATGTTTTTAACCCCACCTGATTACAGAGATGGAAAATACCATTTGCAGCCAATACAGGCATTTCACCATAGGGAATACATGGTTTTCAAAGCGTTTTAACAGTTATAGCACCACCTATGGTCCGATCTCCATGAAACTTTGCAGGATTCTTCAGCATGTTATGATACATATACATAACATTTTTCGTGAAGTTTTGAGTTTTCCTTTAGGATTTATAGCCTTTTGAGTGTATTTTGCTAAGCTCCTCTTCTAAATGACCCTGTTATAGCCATCCAAATGCAAAAGTTCAACTTTTTTTCGATAATTATTGATCTAGAGAGTCCAGAGAATTGTTCTAGACTGGTTTGGTTCCCATCGGGCAAAAATCCAGGGACTAGTTCGCAAAAGTGGGTTTTAAACATAATTGCAGATATTTAATGAACGGTTTGATTGACAGCAATGCTTCTAGAGGCAAAGTTGTTCAACATGAGGAGACCTATCATATGATGTGTATATTTGGTTGATGTGTGCAACACCACGTGATTACAGAGCCATAAAACTCGTTAGCGCCAACTAGTGGCCGATTTCTTTCAAAATTCTTACAGACCTCTAGGGCCATGAGTCAAAGATGCCCACCAAGTTTCATTCCGATCGGCCTCCGTTAACCTTGTCTTAGAGGTGCTCAAACTTCATTAGCCGATAGCAGCCATGTTTTTTGAGATACGCCAATGTCCTCATAGACATATATGGTACCTTGGACCAAAACACTGCATACCAATTTTCAAGTCAATCGGACTAGCGGTCGGGTGGTTATAGCCATTTTCATGTTTTTTTCGTGTTATAGCGCCACCAAGTGGTCAATCGTCGCGATTGTTTTATCTTGACCAAAGACTTAGCCCATACATACGTGTACCAAGTTTGGTAAAGATATCTCATTTTGTTCTTGAGTTATAGCCATTTTAGTAAAATTGGCTCCTCCCACAACATTCGTTTTCCGCCCCTTTGCGACCTTGAAGCGAAATTTATACTTTTTTTCGATAATTATTGATATTCAGACTCCAGAGAACATTTCTGCACTGGTTTGGTTCCGATCGGGCAAAAATCCAGGGACTAGTTCGCAAAAGTAGTTTTTTGACAAAATTCAAAATGGCGGAAAATCTATTATGACGGAAATGAAATCGGAGATATACGTTTTGTTCGTCAGGGACTCACCTTTCCAATGATATAAGACACTTGAGTCTACGACATACGGTTTAGGAGTTATGAGCAGTTTCGCGCAATTGATTGCTATAGCGCCACCTATAGGCCAATCTGGCTCATAATTTGATAACCTCTCCTCGATTTTTGTACTACCATCTGACAAAGTTTCAAAGCTCCAGCACTTACGGTTTGGGCTGCACGATGCGTTTTATGGCAGAATAATAATAATAATAATAATAATAATAAAAATCAGTACAAATACAATAGGTGTTCAGCACTTCGTGCTTGAACCCCTAATAAAAATCAGCACAAATACAATAGGGTTTCAGCACTTCGTGCTTGAACCCCTAATTACAACTTACAATGGCACAAAAGGCTGTGAATGCACAAGCGAACTTGACTGTGCTCGTCATGAAGGTGTAACTCCGTGGGCGCGCTCTTCCCTCAACAAACGCGCTGAAACACAACGCTCTTTTACAGCCTATTCTATTCTCATTATCATTTTATGTAGATTATAGAAGACTTGCGCTGCACATGTTGCACATAACTGTATTTTCCTTTTCGAAGTGATTCCAAACATATTTAGAGCAATTCAAACCCATCATGGTGGACAGCGCGTCCGTCTCAGCTGAAGGAAATAATACATTATCTATCGGCTTGACTATATCGGTCAAATTTTCTTATTGGACCGATAACGATAACATCAAAAATAATCATTTATCAGCCGATAACGATATGTTGCCGATATATCGTGCATCCCTTTAAAACATCTATGTGTAAATGGACCAGTGTGCAGGCATTCGGAAGGTCTGCTAACATTAATATTACAGTAAAGAACAAACCTGCAAAGAAATCTAATAAAGTAATGAAATGTAAAATAGTTTTCACTGTATAAATTGATAGATTAATGCTTATAAAAGCTAAGGTTATTAATTCAAGAGATGTGAATATTTTCTATTTGCCTATTGTTCGATTCGAATTAATGGCTCAATCGTCAGCAGGTTTATTAGACACTGCCCCTTTAAGACCGATCGAATGTAGAACTAATAACATCATATTCTCCTATTTCTCCAAACTATTTACGCCCATTTAAGATATAAACTGTTAAAATAACTACTCTCCAATCCGGTCATTTTGACACCGGCTATTTGTTGTTTATTTGATGGTTTAGACGCGCACACGAAGCCTAAAATATTAAGTGCAAGTCAGTCCATTTCGCAGCACACACACATAAGCCGCCTTGAAGTTGGAAACAGCGTCTCTCAGAGTCCTGGACGGGTGACCCGCGAATATTGCTGAAACGGGTGAAAAACATCCTACTGTGTCGGATGCGGGTGCGGGTCGGACAAGGGAGAAACACGGGTCTAAACATGGTTTTTAAACAGTCACATGCAAACGAATATAGGCCTATATACAATTTATGCATGTATATTGTAGATGTGTTCCTAAAAAAAATATGCCTTGCCTGTATTCCAAGTTGATAAAATAATTTCAAATCCATATAAGTTCATCTGTGGCCGCGCGGCGCGCGCGTGCCCTCACAGAAGAATCACAACCGCGCGCGCGCTCTGCCTGCACTGCAGCCGTCAAGATGGATCATGAGGAGTTGAAGAAAAGATAGCCGCAAATGTGGAACTTCATCGCTGAGGAAGCACGCAGATAACTGTGGTAACAAAACCAAGCACAAGCAGTTCTATCCAACAGTATTTGTGTTATATTTCCTGAGTTTGGTCTCTTAATAACACTGTCTTAGTAGGCCTACATTAAGCCACGTTAAGTGTTTTTTATAATGGTTTTCTATGGTAGGAAAACGTTTAACGTGTAATTATACGCGTTGCGTTCATATTCTGGGCTCATCTGATTTTTTGTACATAGTATACGTTATTAGTATTATGTTTACTGAGTTTGGTCTCTTAATAACAGTACATTAAGCCACGTTAAGCTCCCGGCAGAAGTTGTCCTTGTGTTAATGGTCGTGTAATAACTTCTGTATGCTGGCAATAAACATTTTTGTAAGTGTGTCAATAATGTGATATGCTAAACTGATTTTATTGCGGGTGCGGGTCGGGTGTCGGTTCTATTTTAAGCGGGTCGGTGCGGATTTTAATTAGTGCTGTTGTCGGACAACGGGTCGGATGCGGGTTTAAGCACTGCGGGTACGGGTTTTCAAAATCGGACCCGTGCAGGACTCTGGCGTCTCTTGCGCGGATTATTGTGCATTTAATAGCTCTTTATTATCAAACACATCCCGCAGTTTAGCAACAGTAGAGACTGCAGTTTACAACAATCACTGAATCTGACGTTAAGTTTAGGTTTAAGGAGAAATGACAGCGCAGCTGTGAAGGGAAGGATGAGCTCGACGGAACACTGCTATAGGAATAGTTTTACCTCATTCCATCTTTTTATAATTCTTGGAAGCCAAAATCGAAAATAAAATTAGATTAATATCACAGCACATCCCTAAAGTTTAAGCAGACTAAACTTTTGTGTAGTTCTCTTGGCCATCGTCACTCATTAAGCTGACTGTGGTGTTGTGTTCGCTGTAGCTCCACGTGAGAGCTCGCTCGCTTTCTTTCTCTTCTGGATTGTGAATAGCAAAAATGCATCATGGACAAATGGTTTAATATTCTCTCATATAGAAATGGCTGGCAAAGATAGAATTTGCCAGACATAACGTCTATCAATTATAATTAGTAAGTGTATTTTCTTAATTTCTCCAGTACCGACAGCAGGCAAATTTACTGGTCGCACATGTGCGACTGGATGTAAAATTCAGTCGCACACTCTCAAATTTTAGTCGCAAAATGCGACCATTTGGACGCACTCTGGAGCCCTGCGGTGTAAACCCGAGTTCTGGCTGTCTTTCTCTGCCTTTTAGATAATGACAGGCCAGACTAGCCAATCCTGAAGTCTCCTGTTATGATGTCAAAACAGGAACGGTTTCCTCCCTTTCCTCCGCCCAGAGAATCTGGCACACCCATGCAAACGCTATATTTGTCCTCGAGAGATCATGGCTTGTGAACGAGTGAATGCTGGCAGTTTCTCAGTGTTTGGATGTACAAATGAAAACAGAAGTCTTTTTTCAGTTCCTTCTGATCTGCGATTAGTGATTTCTGATGAGTAGCTAATTATTTATTATTCGTGCACACTCAGCGGCTTCTCTCTCTCCCGACAGAACGGTGTTTTCCTGTTTTCTATCTTGTGAGTCAGTGTTTTTGTACGTCCTCGTCGCGTCTATCTGTTCTTAAATGTGCATACAGTCGGGAGTTTCTGCTTAACATCGGCAGAGCCACATCTTTAGAGATAAACCTCACGCACGCCGAAGCTCGGCCTTCAACATCCCCGACCCCCAGTACTGCATCTGGCCCACAGCGGAGGCACCAAACGCGGCGTGAGATTAAGCAGAAGGGGGGTAAGCGTGAGGGTATCCGGCTAGGCTAGCCAGCTTTCCCCACAATAAACTGGATTACATTCGATTACTGCTGTTGTGTCTTTGTTTGCGCTGTGTACTCAATGCGCGTCACTGACGCTTTTCATATGATTGGAACATATCTAAAAATAATGCTATTATCAACACTTACTCGTAACTCGTTCATCTGGACAGCTGTAATGGTACATTGCATGTGTTACAAAGTTGGTAATAATGATGAAGACGGACTCGGCGTGACTGAGACTCATGTTTATTCAGAACTCTCAGATACAAACACAATAAACTCGCGCTGACTGACAGCGCTCTCATAACTCAGTAGTTACTATAAATAACTTTATTAGCTTAGCAATCGCTGAGCTCAGTCTCTGGTACATTAGTGATGTCCGGTTCGCGAACGATCTTTCGTTTGAACCGGTTCTTTTTAGTGAACCGAATCAGTTCACCAAATCGGACTGAATCGTTCTAAACGGTTCGCGTCTCGAGTCAGCGCTGATCCATAATTTACTAAAGTTACTAACTTTCTGACATGAGTGACAGTCCCTCCGACTAGAAATAAACTAATAACCTGAAGTATATGCTGTAACTAAAACAGTTCACTGAACTGAGACATGCTGAGAACTGATGAGAAGTGAACTCAGGTCCATCCGTCTCTCTGGCAGCAGCTCGTGCGTCGTAGACCTCGTTAAACCACGCCCCCTCCGCTCATTTCAAATGCAAAGATGTCAGCCAATCACAACAGTGGGCGTTTTTACTGAAGTCTCACAGCAGACACGCCTCTTGAAACAGGGCATTCAGCCACAGGGCAAACATCAGTATTGAAAAAAATGCCTTTTATTTCTAAATTATGACATTTTATGATGTAAAAATCATACTAACAATAGAAGTACACCTCAGGAAACACTATAAAATAATAGAAAAATGCCATGCCATGGGACCTTTAAGTTAATAGTCTATTCGTGTCTCATTCGTGTCTATTAATGTCCGTCAGTTATTATAATACATATGACAAAAACAATTGTCTAAATTATGTTGCATATTCCTCAAAAGTTCTTGTGATGATATCTAGTTGACAACATAGTACTATATTTTGGGAAATCATAGGCTATGATATTGCGCAGATGCACGTTATGCAGCGCTGTCAGAGCCAACAGACTCGTGTGTCGACTCATTTCAGTGCTAAATAATCAGCTCAAAAACTATTTAATATACTGCAAATAGCCTACCTGTTTTTTATGTTTATTTATAATTAATTTAGGAAGACAACAAGGCTACCAAGTACTGCGCACAGTGCGCAGCTAATTCATTTAACGTTTTTTTTCCCCCTAATGTCATTTTAGTCAAAAATTTCAGGACTTCAGTCGACCAAGATTTTCTTTGGTTGATTACAGCCCTACCTGTGTGAACTCAAACATAAATCTTCTTCTGTGATTACATTTTCCCCAACACAACTGACTAATAAATGTTGTTTTGAAACGCTCGAATCATGACAAAAACTGCATTTTTCAGTCTGAACAAAGCTAAAGCTAATGCTCAATCCCTGTTTCTATAGCAACTGGAGCTTCTAACGGCAGTGACACGATGACTTTACTAATCAATGATTGGCTCTTTCATTTAGAAGGCGGGGCTTATTCACCATTTTGGGCGTTGCATTTTCTCGTAAAAACAAACTACACCATTAGACATTAAGCTTATGCTTTTCGTCTGCTGTTTTCAAAGCGATTTTATGTTGTTTCCATTATATTTTTTTGCCATAATTGACACAAAAACACGATATGTTCTCGTCGTGTTGTGGCAACATCATGTGGTCAACATGTGATCATGACCTCTGACTGCCTGGAACTCACTGAGGTCTGAACGGGACATTTAATTTGGGATATTCCCACGTCCAACCTCGTCTGGAACGCAACACAATTATGAGATTACGTGAAATCAAAATGGCAAAATGCAATAGATGCTTGTTTTTTGTTACATTTAAAAATTATTTTTATAAGTTGTTAAGGTATAAAAAAGATATTGAATAATGTACAGTATTGTTTAGTTGGACCCGAACCTTGTAAGTCAACAAATACATTTGTTTCACAGCTTTAAAGGGATAGTTCACCCCCAAACAATTAATTTATACTCACTCTCAAGTTATTCCAAACCCGTATAAATTTCTTTCTTCTGCTGAACACAATGGGTGTGTATTTTTTTACTGTAGGAGTCCATCACCCGTTTGGTTCCCCCATATTCTTCCAAATATCTTCTTTTGTGTTCAACAGAAGAAAGAAATGCATACAGGTTTGGAACAACTTGCGGGTGAGTTTTTTTATTATTTTATTTTACATTTTGGGGTGAACTATCCCTTTAACGCTGTGAAACAAAAGGTTTGGTGCCAATACAAACATCAGTACGTCATTACCATTTTTAATGGACACAATACTGTGAAAATATATAATGTAACCTTGGAGTAACGTGTAAATAAGAAAGTATCGTCTTACACCTAAGCTACTGTACCGTGTGAAACACTGCTCTTGCGTAAAATAACACTGTGTTGTGAAATAAATAAAACATTATTTATCAATGTTCTCATTGCAAACCGATAAGCAGTGAATGTTTCCTGTATCCAAGGACATTTCACATGGAGTCAAAAAAAACTCCACCTAATAAACAAATAAATGCAAATTGTGGCCTTGTGACAACATTTAACTAAGTGACCCACCAGACTATCATCATGGTAAATTTGATTAAACGGATCATGTGGGGAGCACAAGCAAAACAATCATAGAATGAATAAAAGGTCTCAAACGATACTCATAGGGATAAGTCCATTCCTATATACGTTTAAATGATTTTTATTGGCAACATTAGTCGCAAAACCACGTTGAAACTTAAGAAAACAGACATCGCCTTGCATGCGGACGCACAGCATTCTGGCACTAGTAGTCTTCTCAAACCCACGTGGAGCGCTGTCGGTCTCCATCTGAACTACAACTCCCAGCAGCCCGCGAGTAACGGCACTTTAACATGATGAAAAATAACATATAACAACCTAGTCTATGATAACAACCAGATAATTTACAGGAATAACTCACCATGTCTCTTGGTTGCTAAACTTTTTCGTCACCACTTTCCCTAAATCCAGTCCGAGGCGGTCCGCGATTTTCTGAGACAGATCCTGGTGGGAGCTCCCGCTAAAAATTTTGATATTGGGCATTTTTATTTTATTTTAATTTTTTAGATAAATGGAGGATGGAGTAGAACCCAATAGAGACGGAGAGAGGTGTATCGTTCAGATACTTGCTGCCCGAGGTCGATATTCCCAGTAACGCGCGAGAAGCCACTACCTCTCGGCCATAGTTGATCCTGGACGTTGCGCGCGTGACGTCAGACGCCCGCCTCTGCTGGCCACGCCTCCTCCTTCTCCAGGTTCGGTTTAATGGCGGTTGACAACTTTTTTATCGCCACCGACTGGAGTGGAGTGTGAGGGAGGGAAGCAAAACAAAACAACAATAAAGAAAAATACAAAACTAACTATTTCACTTTTGTAGTATGTTTTACAGTTTTTTTTTACAATCGCTATGACAATTTTTTCAATACTTTTAACAATTTCCCTAAACTCTTAACGCAGTTAGCACAACATCTGTCTGTGTAAGGCTATACAATTAACACATTTCGTGTTGCTTCTACACGAAATGCATTCAGTTAACACAAATTTTAAATGCTTGAACTTATTTTACACACAAGCTCAACCAAGACAAAAACAATGGATTTGTACTGCCAAATATTCAAATAGCCTACATGCTTTAACACTGTATGTATCATTCTCTAAACCTTAGGCTAAAGTTATATCTATATCTCCTGTATTTTATTTAATTGTTACAGAGAAACAGCTGCTTGAAGTTATGCAGAGAACATAAGAGAACATGTGTTAGGGTTTTTGTAGACATAGTGTATTGTGTTAGTGAATTATTGTATTTTGAAAATTTGTTTTTGAGTTTAGTTTACAATGTGTGGTTTTGAGCATGAAATTAACCGTTTTGGCAATTGTGTGACGTGTGTTGGTGTGTTAAGAGTTTAGGAAAATTGTTAAAAGTATTGAAATTGTAATAGCGATCGTAAAAAACTGTAATTAGATAATTATTTGCGAAGGGTCCATTTCCAAACATGTGTCCTAACCTATCCATGTCCCAGATATCTCGTTGTTGTATAATATATAATAATATATATTTAAATTCATAGATAAGTGAGCTTTCAATGGTATTTTGACCTCTGAACTAGGAAATGTCCCTTTTTCAGAAATCCGGTCACAGAGATCTTCCTATATATATTTTAATATTAAGGAAAACATAATTTATCAACTGATTATTGATTGGAATCACCAATTAATTCAGTGTTTCAGTGAAAGTGTGCCTCAATCCCACACAATAACCTAGTAATTGAGGCAAAAGAAAGAACAGAAAATCACAAATATTATGACTATTGACTGCAGCACTGAAATACATCAACTTATTCTAACATCCAGATATGGAAATGCTTGTTTTGTCATATGTTAATGCAATTAGATTACAGAGCAGAGTTTCAGCCTCTGCTTTTGTCTGCATGGCCATCATCTGTGTCAATTATCCTTGTTGACTGCAAAATCAGAAATCGTTTTACTCTTTCAGCACATGTTTATTAGTCTCATTTTTCTCACTTTACAGAAAACGATGTCAATGACAGAGAAATGGAATCCATTTTTCACCTGCACGACACCCTAAAAGCAATGTCACCTCAGCATTTCTGAGCAAATGGAAAATAAATCACAAATGCCCTTGTAACTTGCTTTCATTCAGTGGAACAAAAGAGTCCGCTCAAGGTTAGTTTCAAGCTTCAGTAGCTTTCAGCAAGAACCCGCTGCAGTTTAGAGACACAAAAGAAGGGGAAATGCTGACACTGAACTCAGAGAGGAATTCATTCAAGCCTGAGCGTCTCGTTTCTGCAGGTGGAGCGAGGCTGTTCATCTACATCAGGTGGAGTTCTCATGGTTTCTTTGCAATGTGGTGAATTCATTTAGCACTGAACAATATCAGCCTGCCATTTTGACAGTCCATGTTGATATTTGGGAAAGTTAAACTTAGGAAATGGGTATTTCTGACTCCTAGTGTGTAAAAAATACTCATATTCTTAGTTGTGAGCCTTAAGTGAAATATTTTTAGAATAATATTTTTTTTTTTCCAACAGTAAACTTGATTGTTTACCTAATCGCATCCAAAATAAAGTTAATGTTTACATAATATGTGTGTGTGTGTACTGTGTATAATTATTATGTATATATAAAAACACCACATTCATGTATATATTTAAGAAAAATGTGTTATATTTATATATAAAATGTGTGTGATTGTCTGTCTGTGTGAGTGTGTGTGTGTGTGAGAGAGAGAGAGTGTGTGTGAGTATGTGTATGTGTGTGTGATTGTGAGAGAGAGTGAGTGTGTGTGCGTGTGTGTGTGTGTGTGTGTGTGTGAGAGAGAGAGAGACAGAGTGAGTGTGTGTGTGTGTGTGTGTGTGTGTGTGTGTGTGTGTGTGTGTGTGTGTGTGTGTGTGTGTGTGTGTGTGTGTGTGTGAGTGTATGTGAGAGAGTGTGTGTGATTGTCTGTGTGTGAGTGTGTGAGTGTGTGTGTGTGTGTGTGTGTGAGTGTGTGAGTGTATGTGAGAGAGTGTGTGTGATTGTCTGTGTGTGTGTGTGTGTGTGTGTGAGAGAGAGAGAGAGAGAGAGAGAGAGAGAGAGAGAGAGCGAATGTGTGTGTGAGAAAGTGTGTGTGTATGTATGTGTGTGTGTGTGTGTGTGTGTGTGTGTGTGTGTGTGTGTGTATGTGTGTGTGAGTGCGTGTATGTGTGTGTGTGATTGTCTTTGTGTGTGTGTGTGTGTGTGTGTGCGTGTGTGATTGTCTGTGTGTGTGTGTGTGTGTGTGTGTGTGTGTGTGTGTGTGTGTGTGTGTGTGTGTGTGTGTGTGTGTGTGTGTGTGTGTGTGTGTGTGTGTGTGTGTGTGTGTGTGTGTGTGTGTGTGTGTGTGGGGGCATGTTTTTGTGAAATATCTGGACACAAATGTGTATAATGACATGGGTATGACATAGGTATTACAAAAAGTTCCCCATGTCCTCACACACACACACACACACACACACAATACATTTGGCAATACATTGCAACAATTACCATGCCAGTAAAGCACAATTGAATTGAATTGAATTGAGAGAGAGAGAGAGAGAGAGAGAGAGAGAGAGAGAGAGAGTGTGTGTGTGTGTGTGTGTGTGTGTGTGTGTGTGTGTGTGTGTGTGTGTGTGTGTGTGTGTGTGTGTGTGTGTGTGTGTGTGTGTGTGTGTGTGTGTGTGTGTGTGTGTGTGTGTGTGCAAAGAAGCTCGTTTAGATTGTGATTCTGAAACATCTACTCAGAGCTTTTTATCCACTAGATGTCAGTGGTTCATCGTATTTTAATATCATGTCTCAATCCTATTTACTTCCTATTTCTAAACTTAATCTGAATGTGGTTTACAATTTTATTTATTGAAAATGATCAACAGAATTACTAATGCGAATAAAATACAGGAAACAAAACATTAGATCGACTGAACAATAATAATGTTAGCAACAACAATAATGTTACTACAAGAACAATAATGTGATACATCATACAAATCACATTTTATTACAGATAAGTGATAATAATAAACATAGGTTTTATGAAATGCCTTAAAATGTATTATTCCTTGCACTGATACGAGTGTAAAAATACAATACACGAGTGCGGGTGACGCTACAAACGCGGAGGCGGGGTTAGCGTCGAAGACGTCACACTACAGGGGCGTGGCTAGCGCGCGGGATTATTATGGTCGAGTTGCAGTGCGCGCAGTGAGAATGAGCGAGCGCAGCCCCGTTACACTGAGCAATGGATCATCATAACGCTTTATTATTTACATCTGCTTCCTCCGCGGACATACACGCTAAACCAGCCCTTTAGATGGCGTTTCCCACAGTGCTTGTTCTGTGACGGTGGGTGTCTGTGAATTGGGAGCCTTCGATTATGGACAAATGAAAAGGACATCATCTGAAAACTGGTTTGAGCTTTTTTTTCCGAGCCACGCATGCTACTTTACAAAGCATTTTGGGAAGGATTATTATGCGTAGATTGTGTTTTGCAAACTGGAGAGCTCACTGGGATATCTCTGACTTTATCTACACGGTGTGAATTGCTGTTGACTTTTTAAATCCTTCACCAAGTGTCGTCTTAGTGTTCTGAGACATGGCTTTACCCGACAACGCCGTAGAGGAACTGGTCTTTCCTGAAATTATTGAGCTGAATGTGGGGGGTCAGGTGTATATAACCCGCTACTCGACTTTAACCAGCGTGCCGGACTCCCTCCTGTGGGAGATGTTCAGCCAGAAGAGCACCAAGAGCCTGGCCCGTGACACCAAGGGTCGTTTTTTCGTGGATAGAGACGGCTTCCTGTTCCGCTACATTCTGGACTATATGCGGGACCAGCAGCTCGTCCTTCCGGACCATTTCCCCGAGCGAGGACGGCTGCAGCGGGAGGCCGAATTCTTCAACCTCCCCGAACTTGTGAAGCTGTTGGCACCGAAGATGAGCAAGCAGAACTCTCTGGGGGACGAGGGGTGCCAGAGCGACCCCGAGGAGTCCTCGCCGAGCGCAGATATCGGCCGTAATCTGGCCTCCCTGGGGGCCGCCGCATGTCCTAACCTGGCCCCGGGGGACGGGAAGTGCTCCGGATTCATCACCATTGGCTACCGGGGGTCCTACACTCTCGGCCGGGACAGTCAAACAGATGCCAAGTTTCGGCGAGTGGCTCGGATTATGGTGTGCGGGAAGACTTCTCTTGCCAAGGAGGTTTTCGGGGAAACCCTGAACGAGAGCCGCGACCCTGACCGCCCCCCAGAGCGATACACGTCGCGCTATTACCTAAAGTTTACTTTCTTGGAGCAGGCTTTCGACAGGCTGGCCGACGCCGGCTTCCACATGGTGGCCTGCAACTCCACAGGGACCTGCGCCTTCGCCCACGAGCAGACTGACGACAAAATCTGGGCCAACTACACCGAATACGTGTTCTACCGTGAGTGAACTTACACCTGTGTCCCAGCGTCTCCTCCCGGCCTCCCAGAGACGTAGAAGCTTCTAGATCACGATCCCCCACCAGACTTTCCCATGCCTCTCACCCAACCTCTCGAACCCCATTGATCTTCCCCTCACCGAGAGACTGCCTTCCCCTTTGCTTTTGAGAAACACAAGCTGTTGCTATATTTTGTCGAGCTAAAGGTCGGAAATGAACTGCTAATCTATAGGCTGGAGCCGTTTGAAAGGGCTTCTCTAATGTCAGTCAAATTGTTGGACGTAGCTTTTGAGCTGCTGGCCATTTTTTCATGAGAATATATAGATATAGGTGATTATTATGTGTAACCCTTTAATGTGCCCAAAGAAGAGGGAATCCACTAGGCTTTAAAAATATTAGGCAACACTTTACTTTAAGGGGACGTAGTTACTACATGTACTTACTATAGTAATAACAGTAAATTATGCATAATTACAAGTGAATACAACCCTCTACGCACACCTTGCCAATATAATCACCATTGCTTAGTACATTTTTCAGTATGATATACTATTTATATATATTTATTAGTGCTGTCAAATTGATTAATCACGGTCAATCACATCCAAAATAAAATGTAATGTTTACATAATATGTGTGTGTGTACTGTGTATAATTATTATGTATATATAAATACACACATTCATGTGTATATGTAAGAAAATTGTGTTATATTTATACATAAAATATATGATATATATATATATATTTATAAAGTATATACATATAAATATATACATGTATATGTGTGTATTAAAATATATAAATACATAACACAGTACACATACACATATATTATGTAAACAAACTTTTATATATCGTGATTAATCGTTTGACAGCCCAATATATAAACAAGTATGAATGCATATTTGATATTTTAACTGTACTTAGTCAAAGGTGGTGGTGGTTAAGATATTGTTGGTCATTCAGTGTTTCTGTAAAAAAAAGAGATAAAATCAATTATTAATAAGATAATAATACTACTAATAATAACAAAACAACGCACTAAGGAGGATTGATGAGCTGCTGGGTTCATGAATATTAATCAGGTTGTCTGCGTTCGCTCAAACTGATTTGCTGAAATCAAAACAGGGATGGTAATAGATGAGCGCCAGCCAATGAGATTGTCGTTTGCGCATTAGCTCCGCCCACTACAGGAGAAACCGCATATCTTCTGCTTGTTCTTAAACGCTGAATAATTCCAAATGCGTTTGAATTCGTTATTTTGACAGGAAAACACAACAAAGAATATGGTTTACATGTAGCGCCTCGATTCTGCGTGGCATGTAAGACTCTCTCTCTCTTTGTGTGTGTGTGTGTGTGTGTGAGAAACACAGCGCGCTCAGCAAAGCGACGGCGAGTCGTGCGCCTTCACACTAGAGTTTACGTTACGTCCGGTACACTCGCATCCATTGAGCTGAATTGAAGTAGTACAGATCGCTTGACGGAGACGCTCAGCAAGTGGAAATATATCTATGCTAAACTTATTCTTAGCCTCTAACACACACACACACACACACACACACACACACACACTGGCGAGTAAAATCTAAGCATTTATTAGCCAATGGCTATTGATAGACATTAGAGTGAAGATTTACTCGCATTGTTTAGGGTTAACCCTAAACCAAACCCTAAACATAACTATAGTAAGTACATGTAGTTCATTAATATTACTCAGTACTTATTTTAGTAATTACAATGTAACTATGTTACATTAAAATAAAGTGTAGCTAAAGGTTATACAACCCTCTTTACAAATAGCTGCAGTTACTGCATGTGGATATTCAAGTGTCACTAGCCGCGTTTCCATTACCCTTCAAATTACGCAAATTGAAATTGCGAATTGAAAATACGCATCAATTTCGCAAAAACTCAGATGTATGGCAAAAAACTATTTTGCGCTCGCATAAGGTGGTTTTTCAGGCAATTCGAAAAAAGGACATTCTCACAAAACTACAATGGAAACATTTAAATATGTAAAAGTCGATCATTCTTTACAGAAGACGGTGTGTTTGGACAGAAGACGAGACGAGTCCTTTATTAAACTCATAAAACACAATAGAATTACAGGAAAATACTGGACTCTAGTCCTTGAAGCAGATATGCGGGAGAAACACCTAATACGTTATTATGAAAAATAATGGCTAGTGCGGTGGATAGGATATACATAAACCTATCAACATACATGGCATTATTTTTGGAATGACTTATCGTGAAAGGAAAAAAATATGTTTTAGTCGCATAACATCGGCTAATGGAAACGCCATCATTTCGCAATAGTTTTTTATCGACATTTAGAAAATATCGCAAACGTTTTGCGTAAATCTGTAATGGAAACGCGGCTAGTGTGACAATACGGAATATTTCAATTGGGGGGAAAGTTGTTTTACTTTGAGCATATTCAAGTGTCTCTTTTAGTTTGTAACTAGTATTGCACATCTATTGAACAGTGTCAAGGCAGGTTATGAAGCGAGTAGCCATTAATTGGACAAAATGAACGTATCAGGACTGCGTAGAAGCTTTCAGTGTTTTATTTGTGTGAGGTTAGAGGACGTGAGTCCGAACACTCATGTTTTATTTTCAGGAGTTTCCAGTTCGGTTGAGCCATAGCCTCATCTAGTTGTTTATTATCAAAATATTTCAGTTTCTAATGTTACATACACTAATATTATTGTTGTTTAATGTGTCTTTTTAAATTGACCTTATTCAAATGTAATGTTGATACATATAAATTCACATGGGTCATCAATTCAATTCAGTAATTGATATTTGGGTATTTAAGTGACACCATAAATTTTTGATTTATGAAGATGAGATTAGTTATTTTTGTGATTTGTGTCTTTTAGAGCTTTAAATATCAGGTATTTCCTACAAACACATCTGATATAACCTCAGGCTTGAATTATAAACTGTAACACACAATCTCACAGTGGGCTTTCAGTTATGAGATGCCATTTGGGATAATACATATCAACCAGTAATTTATTTTATGTCAATCAGAAATTAAATGAATACCTTAATCTTAACTCTTTCCCCGCCAGCACTAGCGTTTTTTCACAATCGTTTCATGACCCCCAGAATATTGTGTTGTGTAAATATATGTGAACATGCAATATGTCCAAAGAAAGAACAGATCCTCTGCTTTTAAACATAAAAACCTGTTTTATTCTAGCTTCATGCATTCTTGAATGTTGGTAAATTTAATTAAAAAAGTAACATTTTGAGCAAAAAGCTGAGAAAATCCTGTGTTTTGGATTTGGATCGGTGTCCATCAACACCCCTAAAGCTTCACAGTCCTGGGTGGACATTTCATTCACTAACATTAGATAGTTTTGATTTATATGCGGTTAATTGTTGATGATTGCGTTATTTTACATATGCATGTGATTACATATGCATATCACATGTTTCTGCTTCTTCTTCACCTGTGTTTCAGATGTGTCACAGCCCCCCTAGCGTATAACAGTGTTTGGCGGGGAAAGAGTTAATTTCCTGACAGAAGGTTATGCTCGGCATTGTTTATAGTGCTAGCCTCAAAGTGTCTTCATGAAAGCATGAATAAAACATAATTATTCAACAAGTATTTTGTCCTAAATATAAAACAAATGTATGTATTTAATGTATTTGCACAATCGAGACACATTTCCTGTTACATCAATAAAACAAAGTCAAGTTTAAACGAAAGCAACAGTGAATGCTGTGTTTAGACAAGGCTGTGTTTCATGTCTCAATTTCGGAGCTTCATTCATGAGAGAAATTTCCATATTGAATACCAATTTGCAAGCATAAAAGATTAGGGGCCAGATTTACTAACAGCTTGCTTCAGCGCAAACCCTCTTTTGGTTAAAGACACGCAGTGATAAATTAGCGCTGAAAAGACGTGGACAGGGTTGTTTTATATAAGGCTGATCTTATTGCATATGCATTTGTAGGAGTTTCCCTTTCAGACGCAAAACTTATGGCAGGAGAGTATTTAAATGAATTATGCAAGGTGATTTTCTAAGGTTTGCGCTCATCAGTTTACTGGTGTTTGCGCTATTATTTACCGCCCGCAAAAAGCACGTCTTAAACCATACTTTGCGCTGCTCTTGGTAGATTGTGTTGGTTATTATGGAAATGATCCGGCTGTGATGTGTTCTTAAAGGGTTAGTTCACCCAAAAATGTAAATTCTGTCATCCTCATGTCGTTCCAAAAACGTAAGTTCAGTTCCAATTTAAAAATCCACATGCCACAGTGACTTTTTACCAGCCACTTTTTTTTCTTTTATTTTGCCTCACAGGGCTCGACATTAAGCCTGTTCACGTGCTTGTCCGGATTTTTATTTTATTTTAATTTTTGTGTGTTTATTCTGAAGAAATATTCTCAATGGTGTTCAATCTTCTTTGACATATTTAAATCTGCATATCTTTGATATTTTTACCTTTTATAAAGTGCATTTTTTCCATGATCTTATTAAATATAGGCTATGCTTCAGCTTTCAGTTTATATTCTTAAATTTGATCAATACATTAAATTAGAATAATAAGACACTGTAGGGCTGTTTCCAATCAAATTAAATAATTTGCAATGAAAAATTACAACTGCATTAAAAAATATTTATGAGATTGTTTTAAATATTTTGAATATATACAAATAAGAAATGTTGGAAAGAATGTTTAAACATGAAACTAAAATGCCAGTAGGTGGCGGCAGGTCTAAATTGGTTCAAACGGCTGATTAATTTAAGAACGAGGCAGTCGTTTATGGATAGCTAGGTCATTGAATCTTTGATACAAATTAATGCAGAATCATTCTTGCATTTTGGTGATTCCCTAGTTGTTTTTTGTTATTGACGGTTTAATCTGTTTAGTAAAATTCTCTTTCATTTTCCCCTTCAAAAAATCCACTTGTCCCACAAACATTGTTCTTTAACTTGTAAGAATACACATTGAAGTGCCGTCAAGTTATTAACTAAATCAATATAATAATTAATAACTCTTATAATATACATTTTTAAAAATCGTTTTATTCATTGATGTCCCGTGTCACAGACAGTCACACTGACTGCTGCTAATCTGACTCCAGATATAGCCCTACCGCAGCTCTTGGTGAACACATCACACGCGACTGTGTTGATGGATGATTTCACGTAGACAGGTCCTGGCAGCTGTTTAGTTACAGTGTTCAGGAACCGTTAAACAGAACTAAATTAATATTAACATTTTCTCACCGGTTCCCAACTCCCAACATGCACACGCACACACATCTGTGCAACTGTCATTGTACTGTAGCCTACGTCAGCGTTGCATTATTATCTCGTCCCATCTCACCAACAGTTTAATACTCGCACATCTAAACGTAGTCAGAGAAGGGCCTCGTCTTCTTTCCGATCGCATGAGTGTAGTCGCATCCTCTCAAACTGCCCAATGAATCACTCAATTTCATGCCAATGTGGCAGGTAGACTGGCAGTGTTACCCGCCAATTGCAAAATTCACCCGCATTTGGCACAGGGTCGGGTGTTAATTTCAGGCCCTGTTCAGTTCATATAACTGACTGACAAAAGTGTATACATTAGGATGCAGTGCATCGTGATATCGAGCCGAACCGAATCGATGGCATGATAATCATTATCGAACCGAACCATGAGACCAGTGTAGGTTCACACCCTTAGCAAAAATAACGACTTTATTCAACAATTTCATTCTAGCCTGTATCAGTCTCCTCCGCAGTTTGCGCAGCTGATGCTGTTCACTTGAGCACCACGACGCATGCGCGGCAGCTGCAACGTATTTACCACCGCAAACTGTGCAGGAGACTAGCACAGGCCAGAACCAAATTGTTGAATAAAGTCATTATTTTTGTTTTTTTTGCGCACAAAGTATTCTCGTCACTTCATAACATTAAGGTTGAACCACAGGAGTCACATGGACTATTATAACGATGTTTTTACTGTCTTTGGGCCTTAAAAGTGTTAATTAAATATCTGTCTATGGAGGGGTCAGAGAGCTCTCGAATATCATCAGAAATATCTTAATTTGTGTTGTGAAGATGAACGAAGGTCTTACGGGTTTGGAACGACATGAGAGAGAGGAAGTAATGACAGAATTTACAAACCCTTTAAATGTGCCAGTAGATCACAAACTTTCCACATCCATCTGTGCTTTTATGGGATTGCGCTCTCATGCTAACTTGCCCTGTTACACTGTAAAAAAAATCAGGTCTCCAATTGAAAGTTTTCTAGTGACCAATCACATCTACATTTTTCAGTTGGCCAAATTGAATTTCTGTGAATTGATGCAATTTAATTCACAGAAATTCAATTTGGCCAACTAAAAAATTTAGACGTGATCGGTCACTAGAAAATGTTCAATTGGAGACCTGATTTTTTTTTACAGTGTAGGCTGAGGGCAAGATTTATTAAACAGGGCAAATTACCATGAGAGCGCCCTTGGCTAAGCCCCGCCCTCCTTAGTTACTGTTGCTAAGCCTGACAAGCTTTCACGCCTGGCACGTCTATTACAGTATGTATGCGCCAGTGTCAGACATTCCCAAGGAGATAATTAGTCATTTTTGGCGAACAGGTGAAATATCTGAGAGAGCAAGACAAAAGGGACTGCATTCGAGGGATATATCCACGACATAACATGCAACCGATTAGAGAATAATTTCATCAAAATTGAAGCTAAAGCCTGTAGGTCCCAGTGCAAGCAGCACCCGCCTCATACACTGACCAATCAAATGGGAAACGCACAAATTGAGGAACATGTTCATGCACAGCAGGGTAAGAGAAATTATAAAATAATCTAATAATTATAAATCAAACAGCTTTTCCATAAGTCCTGTGGAATAAACACAAGACATTAGCCTGACCACTTTGCAATGATAACATTCTCCCGCTTATATTTTATATACAAGTCCTATATTCTCCCACACTGCTTGATCCACAACAGTCTGATAGGGTATTTTGCACTGTAAAATCGTTTTCCCCAATAAGAATCCTCTGTAAAGTTAGTCAGTAAATTAGTCACAAACGCTAACACGCAGTAGGATTTTTCGATGCGGTTTGATTTCGCCCTGCAACTCAGTCTGGAAACCTGTACACTCATTTCTACTGCTTCTGTTACATTTTTGCGGGAACCAATCACAGACTGGCTTATCCACCTGGCCCGCTATTGGCGGGTTTAACACGATGACGGAGAGAGAAGCGATGGGTCGTTGCCCGTTGATCACGCGTCTTGTGGTCTGATTGGTTGAAGGACTATTCAATTGCGTACAGAGTCATTTAATTTATGCACGTTTATTCTCGCGTATGCAGTAGAAAATACAATTTTCAATCTTAATTTGAGCTTGGTCTGGTGATAGCCAGACAAAAAATTTGCGCTACGGTAGGAAAATCTGACAAGGCCGGACAAATCGACAGAACACCATCATTTCTCCCCTTGGGTTTTAGGTTTGGGGAAGGGATAAATTCCACCCCCCCGTCCAAACTTTTAGGATACCGGGTATCAGATTTGCACAATCCATAAGCACAACGCTTCGGCATGTTTCCCTCGCTCGAAAGCTTGACAGACCTTCTGCGCCTAGTTACGGTTGCTAAACCACGATTGGCCTGTGGTGGTTTTCGGAGCGAAGGGTCAATGGACCGTTTGTAAAGACCCGCCCCCTTTAGTTACTGTTGCTATGTCCGTTTTTTTAACACACTGTTTTTCAAGTTCAAGTCCACTGACGTTAAAGGGTTAGTTCACCCAAAAATGAAAATTCTGTCATTAATTACTTCCCCTCATGTCGTTGGACACCCGTCAGACCTCCGTTCATCTTCAGAACACAAATGAAGATATTTTAGTTGAAATCTGATGGCTCTGAAAGGCCTCCATTGGCACAATGGCACGGTTCACTCTCAAGACCCTTAAAAGGTACTAAAGATGTTACAAAGTCCATCGCCAAATTTCAGCAGTTTGGCGGTTTGACACGCGATCCGAATCATGATTCGACTCACTGATTCATAACGCTTCGAAGCTCCATGATGCCTTGTTTTGAAATCCTCATCACTATATAAGTCACTACAGTGGTTCTACAATAACTTTATGAATCGGCGAGAATAGTTTTTGTGCGCAAAAAAACCCTAAATAACGACTTATATAGTGATGACGATTTCAAAACAAGGCATCATGGAGCTTCGAAGCGTTATGAATCAGTGAGTCGAATCATGATTCGGATCGCGTGTCAAACCGCCAAACTGCTGAAATTTGGCGATCCAAACGGCTCATTCGGCTCGCTGATTCATAACGCTTCGAAGCTTCATGAGGCCGTGTTTTGAAATCGTCATCACCATATAAGTCGTTATTTAGGGTTTTTTTGCGCACAAAAACTATTCTCGCCGATTCATAAAGTTATTGTAGAACCACTGTAGTGAGATGGACTTTGTAACGACGTCTTTAGTACCTTTTAAGGATCTTGAGAGTGTAAAGTGCATTGTGCCAATGGAGGCCTTTCAGAGTCTAAACTAAAATATCTTCATTTCTGTTCTGAAGATGAACGGAGGTCTGACGGGTGTCGAACGACATGAGGGTAAGTAATTAATGACAGAATTTTCATTTTTGGGTGAACTAACCCTTTAATCTACGAACTCTCTTGACTGCTTTATCGGACAAAAATGGCGGATTCGGCGGATGGCAGATTACGATTGGTCAGATCGCCTGTCAATCAAACTCCCGGCGAAGGGTAAATTCCTGTCTAATGGGATAGAAGAACACATACACAGCCGGATCATTTCCATAATGACCAACGCAATCTACCAAGAGCAGCGCAAACTAGCATCTTAAGCATCTTAAGCATCAAAACGTGCTGTTTTGTGGTAAATAATGGCGCAAACACCAGTAAACTGACGAGCGCAAACCTTAGTAAATCACCTCGCGTGATTCATTTAAATACTCTCCTCACATAAATACTGCGTCTGAAAGGGAAACTCCCAATAAGATCAGCCGCAAACATAACAGCACTAATTTATCATACTGCGTGTCTTTAGTGAATCCTGAAGTAGTAAAGAGAAATGTTAGCATTAGATCAGATGATTATTAAATCTTTGCCCCTCAAAGTCTCTTCTCCACCGAACCCTCTGTTATCATGCTTCTTCCCAGTCTCTCTCTTTCATTTTGCTCTTGCGTTCTCTCCGCCGAGACTTCAAAGCGTGAACACATGATAGGCAAGGCCGGAATGAAAACCAGGACAAACCTATAACCAGCTCAGTCAAAGCAGATTACCCAACCAGCCTTTGTGTTGCTGTGTCTAATCTATCTAATTAAGATTGTGCCGGCACACTGAGCAGCTCACATTTTACTCCAGTGAGGGAACAACACGTTCAAATATCTTTTCAGCTCAGTTATTATGGAAGATCAACTGACACGAGAGCTGAAGCTGCGCAGGAGTCTGAGATAATCAACGTCCCTGAGCTGGTGTATGATGAGAGAAAGTGAACCAGACAGGTAGACCTCAGAAGGCCTGAACTCAGTGCAGACAACCATCTCAAACACATCTCAAAATGGATCCTGCTATTTAATGTAATGATAAACACTGCACAGGCTAAATCAGATGGAGCTGAAGGATCATTTGGCACATCCGGCCATTGGCCTGAGACGCCGGGACAGGTTCCAGCATCCCTGCCAAACTACACAGAACAAGCATACTTTCTTAATACACATTCCTGGTCTTATTGCATTCTAAAAAAAAAAAAACTAAAAAAAAAACGCTGGGTTAAAAACAACCCAATTTAGGTTAAATATTGGACAGACATGTTGGGTTGTTTTTGCACTGGATCTCGTGCCGGAGCCAGGATCTGACCCAGGATCTGGGTAACACAAAAACTACCCAAACACTGGGTTGTCACATCTGACCCAGGATCTGGGTAACACAAAAACTACCCAAACACCGGGTTGTCACATCTGACCCAGGATCTTGGTAACACAAAAACTACCCAAACACTGGGTTGTCACGTCTGACCCAGGATCTTGGTAACACAAAAACTACCCAAACACTGGGTTGTTACATCTGACCCAGGATCTGGGTAACACAAAAACTACCCAAACACCGGGTTGTTACGTCTGACCCAGGATCTGGGTAACACAAAAACTACCCAAACACTGGGTTGTTACGTCTGACCCAGGATCTGGGTAACACAAAAACTACCCAAACACTGGGTTGTTACGCCTGACCCAGGATCTGGGTGACACAAAAACTACCCAAACACTGGGTTGTTACGTCTGACCCAGGATCTGGGTTACACAAAAACTACCCAAACACTGGGTTGTTACATCTGACCCAGGATCTGGGTGACACAAAAACTACCCAAACACTGGGTTGTTACGTCTGACCCAGGATCTGGGTTACACAAAAACTACCCAAACACTGGGTTGTTACATCTGACCCAGGATCTGGGTAACACAAAAACTACCCAAACACTGGGTTGTTACATCTGACCCAGGATCTGGGTAACACAAAAACTACCCAAACACTGGGTTGTCACGTCTGACCCAGGATCTGGGTAACACAAAAAATTCCCAAACACTGAAAAAATAACCCCCAAAAATGACCCAAAAGGCTCAACCCAAGATTTGGGTAGAAAAAATAACCCAAGATTTTTTAGAGTGTGTGCACCATCATTATATTCCAAAGAAGGAAAAACTGTTGTGGAACACAGTCTTTTCACACTCCTATAGCCTCCCTGTTTTAATAGGAAAATAAACCGTAAAATGGGTTGTAAATGCCCTTTCATGTCGGCCTTGCGTGTGTGGTGGCTGTATATCACAGCAGGTGTGTTTTAAAATGCACTGAATGGTTTAGCTGTGCCAGTGTAAGTGTCGATCCGTCGCCCTGGCCAGCGGTATAATTTGTTGCATTGTGTGCTCATGTTATTTATAGGGTTCAGGCGCAGCTGTTAAGCCATTCGGCCTGCCTACGAACTCCACTGAGCCAAAGTCACAATCAGCATAGGCATTGAGGGGGATATATCCTCCCAATAATCATAATGGGATTTTTAATCACAATGACCGAATCTTCCACTTGATTCATCCTCATCATCCTCATCCTTGGATGAAAACACACAGCTCTCGGTGTGGGGAGGGAGCGATGGTGCTTCAGTGGGGCAGCTTTACTAATTAAAATCTGCAGTGACTGAGGGGCTTGAAACTTATCTGCTGAGGCTGAGAAAGACAGAGGCCCCTGGACTGATGATCTGTGCTTTTCTTGTGCTCCTTCTGTTTTACCTCTTTCTTTCTAGGGCTGTAACCACTATAGGACAAGCCCCCCCCAATAATTAGAAATGGCCAAATTGTCCCCTCCAATATTCTCGATGCTGCTCTGGTGCTCTCTATTACACACGTCTCTGTTTGTTGATAGGATGACAACGAGCTTTAAAAGTTATATTTTAGGCTGCTCTGCCTCATGGAGATTAAGCGCGAGTGATTTACATGTTAAGTCAATGCAAAGATGTGAATAGACATTCTGCGGCGCGATTCGCGCGAATGAGGCATCTCGAATTACATGGCGCGAATTGAGCGTGTTTGGCGTTTGACGCGTGTAACGTGTGATCCGTACGAATCACGCAAGTTGAAAAATCTAAACTTTGGCAGATATTCGGCCAATCAGGAGCTTGCTCTAGTAGTGACAACAATGAGGACAAAATCATATGTGGATACCCGGAGCTGTACGATACATTTTCGTACTTTATAGAAACAGGAATAAAAAGGATCTTGCTTGGAAGAAAGTGAGTGAGGAGGGCAAAAAATACTTTTCTTATATAGTATTTTTGTCTTGCTTTCAGTCCAAATATCAAAAAAATCTTACATTAAGAAGCATTTACTAGACAAGCAAAAGTTTTTGTCTTGTTTTGGGGAAAATAACTCAAAAGTAGTTTTTGATTAAAATAAGCAAAATAATGTTGTTTTCTGTTTGAATTAAGATTATTTTGCTTACCCCATTGGCAGATTATTTTGCTAATTTTAAGTAAAAACTCACTTAATTTTGAGTTATTTCCCCCCAAAACAAGACAATAATTTTGATTTGGCTAGTAAAAGCTACTTGTTTTGAGAATTTTTAGATGTTTGGACCAGAAACAAGACAAAAATGCTAAGTAAGAAAAGCATTTTTTGCCGTAAATTGTAAAAAACCCTATTTACTCAATTTGAGCTATATATAGCCTATTGAGACTACAAGCTAGCTAAAGCCGGCAAATTGAGCTTATTGGCCATATTTTAAAACAATCCATGTCAGCCATTTCGCAACAAGACCGGAGCCGGCTGGCAGAAGCCATGGCGCGAATTTGCGTCTGTTGTTAAGTGAATGTCACCAGCGAATGAAGAGTAAACTCAAAATGTTCAAGCATCCAACTACGCGCGAATAACGCGATTTATTCGCGAAAGTCTAACGGCGCTCATCAATGTCAGCATGACTCAGATGGCCAATCAAATCAAAGGAGGCGGGGCTTACTGTTCACAGAGGACTAGTGCGAATTCCAACTCGACGCTTTAGTTTTACTATGAAAGAGTGCGTGGTAAGATGCAAGTAGCTGTTTTATGATATAAATGTGTACAGATGACAGTAATACCCAGTCAATCAACTTTATCAAATTTTGCCTTTTTGAATAGAAAATATGAATCATGATTCATGTAATTCATAACTGAATGTGACGAGACAAGAAACATTTGGTCTTTTTGACATATTAGACTGAATGTATGCATTCATTAAAATATTTTTTTGTAAATAGTTTAAATTGAATATTTCATGACTACAATTAGACATAGAACTGTTTACCGTTTTTTATTATTCCCTTAAATCCCTTTTAATCCTTTAATTAGTTTAAATATAAAGACTAATTACCCCCCGGAACAAAAAAAAAGTTTCCCGGCCTTGCTTTAATGTCACATTTGTTTCTCCTAGATAGATATGAGTTAAAATGTGAAAGTTTCTCTGGGTTTTCTACTCAACTATGTCTCAAACTGTTCAGATTTGCGGCAATTCAGACACTTCTTGTCAAATTCTTTCGAAATCAAATGATCTGAGCAACAAAATCCCTCAAGGAATGTAAAAATTGCTATCACAATATGTGTCATAAACTATAACAATAAGCAATCTATAGGGATCCCAATGGTGTCAGCTAAGGATCCAATAAGATCCCACTCAAACTAAAATGCCTATAAAGAATCACATAGTGCAATGCAATAGAATCTTATTTGATTCGGGCGCCGTTCATGTGAACTCTGATATGGTTCACAAATGAAAGTACAAGCTTGCATTTTGCAATATTTGCATGTTCCCAGTTATAATATTAGCTTATATAAGATTACATTCATGGTATGGTGCATTCGTCTTTGTTGCTTGTCTCCAAATAAATATCTTTCAGAGCACTCTCATTCTTTGGACCTCATGCAGTGCATAGTTCTGGACAAATACTTCAATAATACAGTGAAGATGGTGTCTTCTCCTCCTGAGATACAGTAGTAAATAGTTACTCATAAAGACAAAAATACCACAGTTAACACAATGAAAGAAGACTTGTGGGAGTAGAGGTATGTGGGAGGATTTGATCTCCGGTTCAGAATGAGCAACCGAACCATTGAAAACAGCATCTTAAGGAATGAAATCCTTAAGAAATCTTAGAGAGGGGAAACGCACACAAAAGTGTGAAACGATTACATGAGTAACCATGGCTGCCTGACTATAGATGCAAGGTGCAAGAAGGAACAAACAATCATCGCCACATGCACCTTAACAGCCAATCTAAAGACAAACCAATGTTTCCCATATTTTACATCTGCACTGATCAGGATGCTCCTTCAGGGGAGACACCAGATCCGAGAACCAAAACCTGTCACAATGGAAACAACCCCAGTTCTTGACTCAGGGTCTGTCGCTGCAAGAGGATCACAACAAGGTGTGCAGATTGGAGAAAGCCTGTTGATTATGAGGCATATAGTATCGTTCTGTGCGTATGTGTCACAGACCTTCTTTAATGGGTGATTGAGCAGCAGGGAAAACCCCTCCCAGACCGGGTGAATACAAGCCCTGACTCAATATACGGGATGCCATAGGGATACTGTCTGAAATGACGTAAACGAGGCACATCTCCTGAAGGCATCATTGCATGGAGTACGAGCGAGAAGATTGAATACACACAGTCTGCTGTTGCCCGAAACTCTAAAGACTCTGGGACTGATAGAACAGAATCTAGTGGGAGGAAAGGCAAGTACGCTTCTGTGGTTTGACACAGTCCCCAAAAGCGGGCCAGTCCTTCATTTCCAAGCCATTTGATCAGGAATGGTACTCTGGACTCACTGGATGGGAAACCTAATGGTGCGTTCACACTGGACGCGATTCGCGCAAGTGATTTACATGTTAAGTCAATGCAAAGACGCGAATAGACATTCGGCGGCTCAAATGACGCGATTCGTGCGAATGACACGGTGCGAATTGAGAAAATTTAGCGTTTGACGCGTGATTTGTGAAAAAAAATTGTGAAAAATCTGAACTTTGGCGGATATTCACGCCACGTTAACCAATCAGGAGCTTGCTCTAGTAGCGACAACAATGAGGAGAAAATCTGTATATTAATATCTGCTTCAGACAATATGATTATCACTGTGATAACATTAAATGACATGAAACACAACCCAGTCTCTTTTTGTTAAATGCAAGTTTATGTATGATCAATAATACAAAAGTATAAGTAAAAGGTATAAGAAGCTATACATGAAATAAAGCAAACATTCAGTCAAACATTCAAAGTCAGTGCTATAGTCGGCTACAACGGTAACGCAAAGTTATAGCCTAAAAATGAGACCAAAGATCGGCCGTTACATAAACACAAGACGAATTATAGCTGGAGACACCACAGAGACATCAGAGCCAGCGGCAGACGGTAGAAGGACTGGCCGAGGAAAGGCTGCTCTCGCCGGGGTAAACAAGTGCGGACCACCGCTGATCCACTGGAGCTCACAACTCCGAAAACGCCAGATAAAATGTTAAAATAGGCACTCTTTTTATAAATAAACCACAGATTTGAGCTTTAAACAACTACATTATTGCCTGAAAAAGTCTTAAAACTACGTTTTGTCACACATTAACAGTAGATTTGAACAAAAAAGACGTGTAAACACAGCCCATGTCAGCCATTTCTCAACGAGATGAGCCGGCTGGCTGAAGCCCCGCCCATGAGGCGAATTTCACTCGTGAATGAAGCGAGTAAACTCAAAATGTTCAAGACTCCAACTTTGCGCGAATAGGACGATTTATTCGCGTCCGGTGTGAATGCCACATAAGGCCACTTCTGTTCTGATTTCTTCGAGGGGAGGGTCTATGGGCGGGTAAATGTATGGGCTTTTTCAGATCTTTCCATCTAATGCAGCGGTTTTCAATAGGTGAGGCGCGCCTCCCCTGGGGGGCGCCAAAGAGCCACAGGGGAGGCGCGACGTGAAGAAAAAATAAAAATAAACCATATACTCGCGTCGCGGTATACTGGGTAAAAGCTACGCGGGATACTCGCGTCGTGGTACAAACGAGTTGACTGATTACTGACAAGTAGTAATGCTGACAGATTAAGCAATGGCTCCTTCTGGCTCAACATGTGCACAGGTGTTCAAACAATAGGCCTACTCGAAAACTAAAGGATTTTATGAATGGCACCTGTTTTCAACACAAACACTCCACGCAGAAAGAGTGTTTCTTGTACTTAGAAAAAATGCAATACAATTATTTTTTTAAGGGGTAGGCTATGTTTATTTTTTTCAATCATTTTAAAATTAATTGGAGAATTAACTTGAATGTGCCTAATAGCCTATGTGTTGTAGCCATTAAATAAACGCATTTAGTTTCATATGTTAAAATATTATATGTTATTTTTTTCCATCTATATGTTGATTATGAAAAGTGAACACCATGAGTAAGATAGGATGCATCGGGGACATGGAGTGGGTCAGACATGATTGACCACTTCATTAAGTTTCGTTTTGTAGAAAGACTATCTTTAGTTTAAAGTGAATTTCGTTTTGTATAAATTGTATCTTAATTTTAATAAATGTTTATTCAACAAATTGCCTGGATTTAATAAATAAGAAGCAAATATAGCCGCGATCAATTGCATTGCACGCGTGAACTGGAGCGCATCATAAATTCATATCTCATATCTCTTTAATTTTTTATTATAAATTAATCGAAAATCAGTTTATGCCTCATAGACATGGAAAATATTTAAGAAAGCTTTACATTTCTTTAAACGAAACTATTCAAAACGAAAAGAAATAGGCTAGCTAACGTTACTCAATGTAATCCATGATGTGCATTTCTCTCTCTAGGCGTGTTCAATACGGAGATGGCGATCTTCAACTTAATTTCTGCAGCTGACACAGACAGAAAAGACTACTGACTACTGTAGGCCTATTAATACAAATCAATGCACGAAATCGAACTTTTTTATTTTAAATTTTTATTAAGCTTTAACAAAAACTGGTCGATCTCAGCTCGAATGTGGACTTGAAGCAGAGACTGGCAGAAATGCCGATCACGCGTTTCTGGTTGTCTGTGGAGAGCGAGACTCAGATCTCCACTAAGGCTATGCAAGTCCTAATCCCCTTCACCTCCACTTACTTGTGTGAGTGTGGGTTTTCCGCACTGACCATGATTAAAAATAACTACAGATCAATTTCTCTCTGCAGTGCAGCCCCGCATCAAACACCTCTGCGCGTCAAAAGCGCGTCCTCATTGTTCCCACTGATATGGGCGGTTATTCAAAATTAAAATTCAAATGACGTGAATGACACGTGCAAATGACGTGAATGACACGTGCAAATGACGTGAATGGTGCATTTTGTTTATTGTTTAAATCTGAATGTATGATTTTAAATAATTTTAGCCACATACAAATCTTGTATGTGGCTGAAAAAAAATTGTAATGCAAATCTCTTTGATCTGATAACATGCCTTCAATGCAGTTGACTGTTATGTGTTATGCACTCCGTAAACAAAAAGCGTTGTCGTTCATTGATCAGAGAGCTGTCCATTGTGCTGATTTTGTTCAAGACGATGTGCATTAAAATGTGCGCTTAAAGAGATAGCTCACTTTATAATGAAAATTCGCTCATCATATACTCACCCTCAATTTGTTTCAAGCCTGTATGAATTTCTTTCTTCTGCTAAACACAAAGCAAGATATTTTGAAGAATGTCAGTAACCAAACAGTTAACTGGTCCCATTGACCTCCATAGTATATATATTTTTTCTTACTATGGAAGTCAATGGGACCAGTTAACTGTTTGGTTACTGACATTCTTCAAAATATCTTGCTTTGTGTTTAGCAGAAGAAAGAAATTCATACAGGCTTGAAACAAATTGAGGGTGAGTATATGATGACAGAATTTTCATTTTAAAGTGAACTATCTCTTTAAGACCCAGACACAAGTTTCGCACTTGTGACATTCACATGTTAAGCATGTTTTGTTGACTTATGGTTAGGCCTACTGATGTTCTGTGATTTTTAAAAGTAGCCTCAAATAGGCCTGCATAAAGTTGGAAGTTATTTGCTGTTGCAAAGATTTATGAATGCAGGATTTTGGGGAAGGGGGGGCTCGGCTGTCCTTACCTACTCTAAGGGGAGGCTCACATTCACCCAATTTGAAAACCCCTGATCTAATGGATGCAATTTACATATGAACACGACCGGAGATGACGGTAAAATATATGGAGAGCATCAGCTTTAGTTTCTGCTCTGACAGATACAAGACCAGCCGAACGCTGTGAGTGTGAGAGATCAGGAACGGTGAGAGAACGTTGTGATTGGTACGTTTTTCATCTTCAAATAAAACTTCGGTCTCCAGCCGAATCCCATAATGTTCACGCATTAGACTCTTTTGTGGCGGTTCGAACACATTCAACCACATGAGCGTTTATACTACAATCTGGTCGTTTGCGACTACCTCAGGAAGTGATTAAAAGTGGATAAGCTCAAAACGTTTTAGACGTACACATGTATTAGTGCCATCAACCCGATTGACCAAAAGGCATCTTAATACCAGGTGTAAGCAGGGCCTTAGTTGCCGACCTCAGGTCTACATTCCTGCAAGAGCGTGACGGCACCGCAAAGTGAGTCCACAGAGTCTTTTTGAGGGGGAGCCCAGACTGCCTCACTACTCTTCTGCTTTCTTGTGGTCACTATAGACAGCTGGAAAAGGGAATGGAAACAGCCATGGCGCTAGCGCACTAGATCAATAGCGCTCCTATTGTAGTCACTGAAATGCACGGCAACTTTTACACATGATGACAGAGATGTCGCGCCGTGTTTCAGCCCTGGTCGCGCACTCGTTTGGTGGGTCGCGCCGGCGCGTCGTTCGGCTAGCATTCCTAACAGACGTACATGTACACAAAAAAGTAAAATGTGAGACCTCAGACATTCTCCTCTTTGTACAGTAATAATTTGATAGGAATACAATGCAATACAAACCTTACTTTCATTCAGGAATTTTCCACCGTCGAAATGACCGTCGACAAATGTATCCAGTTTTAACTGGTTTGGCACAGACTACCCACCATTGGGTTACACTGACCCAGCGCTGGATAGATATGTGATGACCCAGCAGCTGAGTTACAGAAAAACTACCCAGCACTGGGTAAAAATATTAAAAATAACCCTAAAAAATGACCCAGTAGGCATAACCCAGAGTGTAGAAAAACTGTTGCTACGGTACCCAAGAAGCATTCACATTTCCACACAAAGGAAATATAAAACTCTACGTGGGTTGCAAGAAACATGATACATGATACATCCAATAATGAAATAATAAATCCAGGGCTTCTCAAAAAGCACAGGCAGATAAACCGTCTTCCTGAAGAACAGAAATCTGAGGATTAATGGCACGGACAGATCCTTTTGAGGAACTGGTGACGCAGTGCCTCGGTGGGTTCACATTTGTGCCATCGGCCAGTGGGTTGCCATAATACAGGCTTTAGACAATCATCACACCTGGAGGGTGTTCCCAAAGTCAAGTGAATCTGGGAACTGAATGAAGGCAGCGTCAGATTTGAAACTGCGTCTGCTGCTGAGCAATCTAGAAGCAAACATGCTGGGAATCACCTCAACCATCTGCAGTCTTGAGCCTTTAATCTGTCCTCTAACAGTCAATAATCTCAAGAAAGCTCTATCCTCAGTCGCCTGACCCTAGAAGATTTACAAGGACGGACTCTTACCTCGGGCTGAAATGCTGTGTGAGACTCGTGCGACGTCACAGCTTTAGACAGTGATGCTTGCCAACATGCAGATCGAATTTAGGATTTTAGCTAGATTACTGTTTATTTTCATCTTTCTATTTAGCTCAATCCATTTCTATTGCTTACATTCACACGCGTACTGTGAGCAAGATTGAGACTGGCATGTGCGTAATGCGTTAAGAATCCGTCACGGCACAGGCAGCTGTCAATGCAGATAAACTAGAGACTCTGGAAGCAAGTTCAAAGAGAATCCAAAGACAAATATTGACACAGTGGGATTAATTAAAGCCTACGTCTGCATTGTTCAGAAACACATGAGGGAACGGAGAGGAGAATCGCACAGATGGAGGAACATGTACAGCGATAGTGTTTCTCTATTGTCAGTTTTATCTGCACTGTCCATCATAAAAAGAAAAACTTTGTGCCATCTTAGCAGAGAGAGCCTGTAGCAACATTGAAATAGCAACGAGTTCAAGGTAATTAAAGCAACAGTTTTTCAGTAACGGATTAATATGTAAAAGTATGGCATTTGAGGTAAACGGGGCCAGTGCTGTTGGGGTGAAACAATGATAATTAACAGCCGGCTGACTTTTCCATTTGTTGACATGACATGAGTAGATTCAGATGCTCAATATATTAAGTTGGGTTTCCACCTTAGATAAAATACCCATATTTATAATGAAACAATCATATTTAAAAAATATAGCTGCAAGCAGCAATACCGGGGCCAAGCGCAACAGAAGCAAACAAGGAAGCTAGCAGCAGACCAACTGAAAAAATGAGTGAAGACATTTGAAGCAAAAATGTTAAAACCCCACATTAAAACATTGAGTTGTATAGAGGCAATATCATATTTTGTGTAATTATAGCGCCACCAAGAGGCACAATCCTACAATTTTTTTATGTGTCTTCGGAATGAGCCCATACATGTGTGTGTAAATTTTGGTGAAAATATCTAATTTCGTTTTGGAGTTGTAAAAAATGACTGACACCTGACTTTGGTTGGATTTTACTACCCCTTACTATCAATATTTTGACATTTGGGCATTTGATTTTTGCCTATCGACCTATGTTTCCGATTTTCTGGCACTGGTTTCGTCTCGATCGGACTAGCGGTTTCGAAGATATCAGCTTACGTCTTTTACGCGCTAAATTACCGCGCTGCACAAACCATACGCCGAAACGCTGGTATTGTTGGACTCGGCGAGGATTCAAGAGACAAAAAAAGTTACTCCCATGAAAATAAGTCAAGCTCACCCAAAGTTATAAGCCTTTGAAAAGTAAAAACTCCACTAGGTGGCGCTGTTTCAAAACTTCTCAGGCTCCTTCAGGGTATCGTGCTGATGAACCATACAGAGTTTCGTAACAATCCGTTTATGCGTTCATAAAATACAGCATTTTAGCACATAACTCAAAATGGCCGACAGCCAAAATGGCCGATGTGGTAAAATTGGATATCAGACAACTCGGCATGCCGTCCTGAATCTAACGATACCACTTTTATGATTTTTGGACAAACAGTTCAGAAGTTATAAGCAAAAATAGCCATTTTTTGTATCTCCGGACCAGTAGGTGGCGCTGCGCCGAAACGCAGCATGTTGCCTCAGGTCATGCTTGTGATGACTTGTACCAAGTTTGGTGTGAATACGACAAAGCGTTGCGGATATATAGCCTTAAGTGTATTTTTGCAACCGCTACGTAAAATTTGTTTGCGCTTTTATCGAAAACGATTTGACAAATCAACTTGAATTCCATACATTTTTGTCAGCATGGTCTGAAGATGATCTGGTTCAATTTTTGTGACAATTGGAGCAACGCCCTAGGAGGAGTTCGCAAAAGTAGGTTTTTCAGTTAATTAAAAATGGTGGGAAAATTGTCATAGGGTGCAATCGAATTGGCATGAGCCAAGGAAAACAACTAAACAAATTTTTGTTTCTAGCCCTTATGGTTCAAAAGTTATTAGCAAAAATATGAGTCAAACTTTGGACAGGTGGTGGCGCTAGAGGGATTGTTTTAGAGATTCCAAAATTGGTTTCCCGCAAACGGTTCTATGGGCTGCCATAGACTTCAATGGCGGAATAATAATAATAAGAAATCTAACGATTTCAAGATATGATATTAAAGGCACAGTATGTAATTTCCACCGCTAGAGGGCGCTTATTCAAAACAAAGGCATAGCTTAATGGAATCGTTGTTGTTCGAATTGATTGTCGTCTTCACCTCAACAGCCGGTGGAAAAGAGTCTGACGGGACTCTGGCAGAAATCATATTCATGGAGGAGCTAATGTATTATAGATGTATTAGCGTTACTGTAGTATGAAGCAGGGTGGAGCTGAACGAGGCGCTGGAGCGATTGCTAATGAAAGACGAGTGCGACACATGGCTCGAGAGCAGTGGAGCTTTTATTATGAACGCAGACGAGCACATCTGATTCTTTCGCTCATGTGTGTGTGGGGGAACACAGCGCTGCTTTATCATATTACATATATTTGAGTGTGTTGAGAGTTATGTTATAATGCTACTTTGTGCGTTCGTTCGGCAGCTGCTATGAGACACTTGTTCACACTGCAGTGAGAGATGGATATTAGGCGGTAAAACATGGTACTGGCTGCAAATCAAGAAAACCAGATTTAAACAATAAGACTGACTGTGTTGAGCTCTATAACAATGATTCGTTTTCTGTCGATGAATGTCTCCAAACAGTTGCTCACCTGTCTAATAAAACACATTACATATTAAAGCGTCTTTGGTGTTTCCATGGTTTCTACAAAATTAGTGGGTAACGCGGGTATGATGTCATTGACAGGCGACGCACAGACAAATGTCCTGGTTAAAATTGCTTATTTCTCTGGATTTAAACATTCTTGGAAACATTTGAGACAATGTAAGTATAAAAGTCGACAAAAATCTTACATATTGTGCCTTTAATCATATATGTGACCCTGGACCAGATTATTTAAGATGAATGAATCAGATCCATTGATATATTGTTTGTTAGGATGGGACAATATTTGGCTGAGATACGACTATTTGAAAATCTGGAATCTGAGGGTGCAAAAAAAAAAATTGCCTTTAAAGTTGTCCAAATGAAGTCCTTAGCAGTGCATATTACTACTAATAATGCATTTTTGATATATTTACGGTAAGAAATTACCTTTACTTAATATCCTAATGATTTTTGGCATAAAAGAAAAATGTATAATTTTTAACCGTACAATGTATTATTGGCTATTGCCACAAATATACCCGTGAGACTCAGGACTGGGTTTGTGCTCCAGGGTCACATATATAATACAATATAATTCATTAATACTACTGTAAAGCTTTTCAGAGTCTTTACTTATTTAAATAAATTTGTTTCTGTATTTTTAAAATTAACATATTTTAATGACAGCATATTTATTGAACAAAAATGAATTCTTTTATTTATCAAAATAAACCGAAAATAGTGCAAACTTTGCTAAAGTGATTGTTTTGAACAAGTATTTACTTAGACATTATTAAAACATATTACTTATAAGCTAAAGTATTTCAATACTGTGTGCCTTTTACCCCGTGCTGGTTTTACCTCGCCACCTCATACATTTAAACGATTTTAAACAAACACACAAATACACTTATATGATTTTTTTTTCATACAAAATCTGTTGCTTTGTCAATATTCAATAAAAAAAATGTCTGCAATCATACACTATTGGAGCAGTGAGTAGTGAATATATTATATATATATATAATATATTCACTACTCACTGCTCCAATAGTGTATGATTGCAGTGTGTGTGACCCTGGACCACAAAACCAGTCATAAGGTCATAAGGAATGAAATAAAAATCTGGAATCTGAGGGTGCAAAAATCGCCTTTAAAGTTGTCCAAATGAAGTCCTTAGCAATGCATATTACTACTAATAATACATTTTTTATATATTTACGGTAGGAAATTTACAAAATATCTTCATGGAACATCCTAATGATTTTTGGCATGAAAGAAAAATCTATAATTTTGACCCATACAATGTATTGTTGGCTATTGCCACAAATATACCCGTGAGACTTATGACTGATTTTGTGCTCCAGGGTCACATATATATGAGTGAGTAGTCATATATATATTTGCACTTGCTCAATAAGGGAATTTTGTCCATTTTTAACAAATAAATCTTCAATTTTGCCACATGTAATGGCGCTTATAAATGAACGGCATAGTCTTGGATATTATACTGAAGTTTGTTCACTGACTGCAGGTCTTTACAGCTTTACAGTTTATTCAGATAGTACAGAATAGAGTGGACATGAAGCAATGTGGGAGAGAGAGAGAGAGAGAGAGAGAGAGAGAGAGAGAGAGAGAGAGAGAGAGAGAGAGAGAGAGAGAGAGAGATGATAGGATTCAAACTTGACTAATTGTTTGTGTTGTTGTTGGTCTGTTACCTCAAGGCCGGCTGCTTTACAGTTCTCTCTCACTGCAGTGGTGACTGTGTTCACGCCTGCCGCTTTATGCCAGGGCATTTATCCTCAATCTGTGTCTGAAGCTGGAGGAACCGCGTGCCTGAACAGTTTTCCATTGATATTCATTCTGTCTGGACCGAGGAATTGCAGATGCAAGACTTGCTTGTGTCTGGGATATGTGCCTGTGTTTTTTAGCTGTACTTTTATTTTCAAGCTTTGTAATTGAGGTGACCCTCTCTATTTAAAATGGAAAACGGTGATCTCATTTGATTGATGAAATGACATCTATTTAAAATGATACCTTAATGGGAGGACGGGGGTTAGTCCTCTAAGGGTTAGTAAACACGCATTTAGGTTTGGAGATCAACCGTGTACGGTGAACAAATATTGAGATTGGTCGGTTTTGAATCCAAAGCCATTAAAGGGCCCTCTGGAGGAGATGTGACTACATCATAAAGCCATTATGAGCCGTAACCATAGAGACAATATGCATTTGTCTCTTTGAAAAACATCTCACAGCCCACTCAAGGCCAGATCACAGGCTCTTAACCAGCACTGGGTGAAGATATTCAAGACAGATTTAGCTTTCTTTTCAGTCGTAAGTAACGTTTACAAGTTTGCATGTTGGTAAATATGGAAGTGTTTATGAAATGTTTTTCCATTGTGTCATTTATTAAATTGCTATTGTAAAAACCCATTTGAAAAAGATGTGTGTAGTCATGTGTACAATTCATTATCAAAAGAGATACTTTCATGTTTTACCACAGAAAATACTCCTCCCACAAAAAACAAACACAAAAAAAACCCCCATACAAATTGTGTTTACAGTAGTGCTGACAAAATGAGTGCGTTAATGCATGGGTTACATTTTTTCAGTTTAAGCTTTAAAAATATTTAACGTAGCATCCGTTTTTTCTGTCATCCTTTGGCTAGCATTACATTATATGACAGGGCTGTAACCACCATAGACATTTAGGCGGACAAGTCCCTCCCAATAATTGGAAATGGCCAAATTGTCACCTCCAATATTTGAAATTCTTGCACTGCTCTCCTGCACTTCATTACGCAGCGCTCTGTATGTTGTTGTTAGGATGACAAAAAGGTTTAATAGTTACATTTTAGTCTGGTTTGCCTCAGTGGTCTAACGGCGCTCGTCAATGTCAAAATGACTGAGATGGCCAATCAAATCAAAGTATTCTCTTTTGGCTCGTGCACAATCTTCACACAGATGAGCGCGTCAATCTATCGCCTAATGCCGTTGCGGAGAGAGACTCAATTCTTTCCGGTTAAATCACAAAACAAAATGCACACAAACATGTCCCTGCTCTTAACCCCCTCGAGTCAGCGGTCGCGCCGGCGCGATCGGCTCTCTTTTTTTCTTATCAGTGCCAAAGAGACTCAAATAACTCATTTTTTTATCATTCAGGCAAGTGCTATACATCATTATAATCTTTTTGTATACAGTCACAATAAAAACAAATTGTTGTGCTTTTTGCAAATGAAAGAAAACACACATGATGCGCGATCTGCAGCCTCTTTGTAAATGATGTCTAATCTGATTCTCTTCAGAAAATGACCTGTAGCTTAGTGAAAACTTATCACACAAATATGAGACATATGTCTAAAGAAACGGTGAAATGTCAGGTTTTAAATAAATTAAATCAAAACGAAAACAAATATTCAGTGTTTATGTAATCTGTGTGAAAAGTGGGAGATGTCAGTCGACTCATTATCTGACTCATTGTCCGCTAATGTGGCCACGCCCACGGAGCAAAAGCTCTTTGAGATTAAAATACAGGCGATCCGCATCAACGCACACAAACAGATCAAGTGAAGCGCTATACTTCAGATACATCGTTAGATACATCGTTTCCCTCATGGAAAGCTGTTCATGTTCTGTCCAGAGGATTCAGGGCTGATTGTGGTAGGCTAAGTATTTGTTGAATACTGAATTAGGTTCAGTGTCACAATATTACTGTTTTTTTTTAGCATGACACTTTTTTCAAACACATTTCTGATTTAAATCTTGTTTCTTGTTTCGGCAAATAATTTAGCGAAAAAACTCACTTCATTTAGATTTTTTTTTTTTTTTCCCCCAGAACACTTTTTTGTTGTTTGTTTTACTGTCAATGTACTTAATTGTACCTAAAATCTAGTACCTGAAGCTCATTCATTATGCAGCTCATTATACAGGCCATTATGCATTCTTTGTCTGTCAGCTGTGAATCACAGCATTATTCATGGTTCATTCACGCCTCCGCATACTGGGTTAGTAAAGAAAAAGTGTTTTGTAATGTAATTGTAATTGTAATGAAGTGTACAAAGTGTAAAATTGTAAATGAATGTATTGTTTTATGTGAATGAGTATAGGCTCAATGATTCTCACATCAGTTTAAAGCAAAAACTCTAGACAAATACACCCAATAATAAAAGGTCTTGTGAACAATTCACTATTGTGTGTTTTGAAGCCTTAATTTTAAAACAAATTTTGTACTTTTTTCAAATATCATGCATAAACATTATTCTACGGTGGTCGAGAGAGCTCAACGCGCTGCAAATGAAGAAAACACATGCAAATAGAAAATACACCAGCAAATAAAGAAAACATCTTCTTCAGTTTGACAACACGTGCTGCATGCAAATACAAAAACGCGCTGAAAAAAGTCCTCATCACATGCAAATAGATTAACGCGCTGAAAAAAGTCCACAACGCATGCAAATAGAGAAACGCTGCAAATACTCACAACACATGCAAATAGAGAAACGCTGCAAATACTCACAACACATGCAAATAGAGAAACGCACAGCAAAAAGTCCACAACACATGCAAATACGCGCTGCAAATAACACATTCCAGGCCCGAACTGGCCCTTTCTGCATGATCTGAATGATGGGGATGATGATTAGGCTACTTTTAGAGTTAAATTAATATTTTAATTTGCCCTACAATAATTTATAGTGTATCACATAACTGACACGCTGTAATAAGATTAGCTAACTCCTCATTAAAATAAATAAATAAATAAACAAAAACACAACTTGTTTAACACCTATCTGTTCTCATTTCTTTTAACTACGGGACACAAGGGAAATATTAATAAATAAATGTAGGTTAAATAGTGTTATCAGAACATGTTGAAGAAGAGCTCTCATCACTGAGTTTTTAGTTTCACTTTCTGCAGTGAATAATTGATTGGGATTTGAGTTATAAAATCAAGTAAATTACAAAAAATATATATTATTTATTATTAATAATTTATTAATAATATTTTTTAACACAAAATAATACCCCAAATCGTTTGTCCTGGCGCCAGGACTGGCAGACCACAACAAAAGTGTTATAACACCAACAATTGACGTCCATTAGTCTTCAGTGGGGTGCACGTGAAAGGTGTTTGTTTCTTTATTTATCGTATGTGCATTATGATCAGGCCTATTTGCAGCTGCGTTTTTGTATTTGCATGTTGTGAACTTTTGCAGAGCGTTTCTCTATTTGCATGTGTTGTGAGTGTTTGCAGCGCGTTTTTGTATTTGCATGTGTTGTGAACTTTTGCAGCGCATGTGTGAGATTGTTTCTTTATTTGCTGGTGTTTTTTCTATTTGCATGTGTTTTCTTCATTTGCAGCGCGTTGAGCTCTCTCGGCCACCGTATTATTCTCTCAAAAATACAAGCATGTACATGAATGTTGCTCACATATTCTGGTAGCCCAGTTTGTGCTGAATACAGTGTAATTACACTTTTGCCATTAACGTGTTTAGAAGCAACTTTTATTATATTATTATATTTTATTAAAATTATTATAAAATAATTCACCCCCCTCACAGTCGTCATGAGGGCAAAATTAGCCGTATAGACCAAAACCACAATGTGTCCCAGACTGTAAACATGTGTTCTTCTGCTGTAAAGTTGGGCATTTTAACATGAGCTCAATGAGATTCTGCTCCTTCTGGAGTCTGTCTCTAGTGGCCAGTCCATGAATTGCAGTTTAAGTCACTTTCGTATTGGCTTCAAGAGAAACTGCGGGAGGTGCCGCTCGGTACGGACTCGGCGAGAATAAACCAGGCTTTATAAACCAGTTGCTATGATTCTATCATTAATGTTAATCAAAAAACAAAGGTAACAGAGAAAACTGTAGAGAAAATCCATGTTTAACCATGTATGCAGTGCAGACTGTTTGATAACTTTATGTGTTTATGTGAAGATTGTTTTAAATTAAAACTTAAATGTTGATAAATGTTGGAATTGATATAGCTTTCAGTTATACTGTAATGTTGAATGTCTATCATTAATGTTCATCAATCTCATCAGTATCAGTGATTCTGGCATTTATTCATAAAAAGACAACAAATATTTAAAATATACTATCTTTAAGTTGTTTCAACATTAATTTGGAGAGTAACTGTGAAATTATTACAATGTAAAAATATTAAAAGCGATGATGTTTTTAATCACGATTAAAATATGCGATTAATTAGTTAATTGTTTGACAGCAATAGTTTACAGTAAAGCAGTTTGGTCGACAAGGCAAGGCATCTCAGTGTATATGTGACTACACACACCTTTTTCAAATGGGTTTTTACAATAGCAATTTAATAAATGACACAATGGAAAAACATGCTATATTGTGGAAACGCGGTCAGCTATAAGGCGTTGTTAGACAACAGAAGCCTTCAGCATGACTGTATTCACATAGAAATGAGCATTCCTTTAAATATTAAATGACTTCTTGAACTGAACATGACTGTGATGATACATTTTTCACATTCATTGCTGTGCACACAGACACAGACGCACATACTTGTTAACGAGAGCCTTGTTCTCATAACACATTCAAGTTGATGATGGTGCTGTAAAAATGTGCCACAGACAACAGATGGACTGCCTGGAAAAGAGTTGAGGGAAATATATTTAAAGCGGCTTAGAGACCGTACCAAAGCAACGATGAAAGGCAGTTTGCTTTCATATTCACTTGACACTGCATCAACAGCTGATGCGATGGGAGCGTGAAGATCATCTGGTGATGATTGTCTGAAGCCTCTATAGAAACACACCAATTCATTGGCGGCTGGTGCTAATACCGCCATCTAAGGTTAGAAGTCACCAGTGTCTCATCTCTTTCCCCACCAGCGTTTTTTTTTTTTTAAACGTTGCCAGTCAGCGCCAGTGTTTTTGATCATTTTCACAAGAATTACATGGCCTTCAGGATATTTTGTTGCATGATGTTGCATGCAATACATCAAAAGAAATGACAGATCCTCTGCTTTTAAGCAAAAAAAAAAATTGTATTACACCAAACTGCATTAATGTAAACTAGTGCTGTCAATCAATTAAAACAGAAATTATGTTGGATTTACTTAATTTTTTATGTCAACAGGTTCCATATACTTGAATTGTTTAATTAGCATTGTTTATTTCAGTAAATTTAAATGTTATTCAAATTTTATGTTAATGTAATTTTTTTTACATAAGGTTAATTCAATGCCATTTAGTTGAATCAGATTAACATTCTTAATTTTGTCCAAAACTATTAAGTTCAATTATTCTAAAATTAATATCAAACAAAAAACAAAAACAAAACAAGTAATCCAGTTTAATTGATTATTTTTATTTAGTGAAAAACACTTTTTTTTAACAACATTTACAAATGTTATCTAACATGAAAACCTTTTACAAAATCTTATTGCATTTAAAAAAATGATTCAGGCCCTTCATAGATATGACACATTTAAATTCTGTTCACTTTACTTAAACATATCTAATTTTGTCACAACTTAATTTAATTGTGTTCAATCAACCTTAATATATTTACAACCGAAGTTTAATTAAGTTGTGTTAAAACTACACTAAATATTTGTGTTGATATAACTAGCTGGGCAGTGGATCTATAGTTCCCAGCATGCTTTGCAAGGGACTCCATTAGGAGAGTAAATTTAGGGATTAAAGTGTTATTTTATGTGTTTTTCTGTAAAGGGAAATGTGTTGTTAGTAAATGTTAGTGATTAATGTTCAGTTATGTTGGACATTTAGTGGAGTTTATGTAAAGTTTTGTTTTAATCGTGTGGTTAGCGTTATGCTGAAGAGTGGCACTCAGTGATCTATGCTAATGTGAAGAGTGACACCTCTTTTCTTAATTTTTTTATTATACATGTGTGTGATGATGAATACAACTGTCTATAATTGATTTTCCAATTAAATGTTTTAATTTAAGTTTGACAAGTATAAAAAAAGTCATGTTATAAGTATATAAATATAATTTAAACTGTATTTGATAAAATTGGGTTGGACCAACTCAATTACATTTCATTGCATGAATTAGTTTTTTATGAGTTGGGGCTACACATATTTATTGGATGGAAAACCTGCCCTCAGTTAAATTGAGTCTGTCCAATGAGTTTTTTGTTTTGTTTTTGAGTGTGGCTCGCTAGAAGATGGTTTTGTTACACCCACGGCATGCCCAAAGTAGTTGTTTTTTATTATTAAACTTAGACATGTTATTAACATGTCCTCACCCCAAGCACATGCTCTACACTTGTTGTTACCACCACAATGGTAACCTCCAAAAACACTAACATACCAGAATCTCTTTTAAATATAAAAATAAAAGAACATTAGACATTAAAAAGTCTCCCAATCTTGATGAAAAGACACATACAGTAACATTTTATTTCTACATTTACCCTCAGTATACAGTCCTGTGCTCTCAACTCAAATGGATTAAGTAAAGTGGCCGAAAATAATTGTGTTGGATTAACTTAATTTAGTTAAGTAAATTGAACAAGCATCAAATGTTATTTTCGGCCTGCTTAACTGAAACCTGTTAATTCAAAATGAAAATATTGAGTTGAGGTAAAACGCAACTGTTTCAAGTCAGTTTAACACAATAGATTTTGTTTGAATGAGAAACCTAATACAATCGTGTTAAATGAAAAGAATGTTTTTAATAAACTGAACAGTATCGGAAAAAAAAGTTTGATATGGTTTCATAAAAAAGCAACATTTTGAGCAAAAAGCTGAGAAAATCGTGTTTTTGTCAAAGACTACATCTGGAAATGTAAGTAAATGACAATTGGAGACCCCGCCCCTTTTGGAGATCTCCGGTCTGCATTTACCCACTTGTGTTTGGCGGGGAAAGAGTTATGAGTGTCCTCATGGCATCACTCCTCAGATTTCAGTTCTTCAGATAAGATCTGCTTGTGTATTATTGCCTTTGAAAGTTGGCTTTCACGAGTGTTTATCTCTGTGTCCTCGCAAGTGTGTGTAATGCTTGGCCATTTGACATGTGCAAACAGCACTTGAATGGACTGGTTGAACTGCCTGCACTTTGATATTTTTAAAATAAAAGTGCTTCACTCTGGGCTTATCTTCTTTTCGAGGCAAGAAGTGCAATCGACTATCCGTCATTGCTCTAGTTCTGAGTTTTAAGGATCCGACGTTGAGGTTATGAAAAGCGAGCAGGCAGTCTCTACTTCTCTCCTGCTCTCCCCAGACTGTGTGCAACACTGTAAACAGCTCTTGCTCTCAAACTATCAAATTGTATATGCCTCTTTAATTTTGCAGTGACTGGTTTGGCACTTTCAGCTTCACACTACCAGGTCGCTCCATGACTGATTCATTCTGCTTTGCCAGGTCCACTGTCCCACATTTTAGATAACATCAGTTCAACTGTGAGTTTTGATCAGGGCTCTGAACCGGTTCAAGGAACGAAAACGAAAACCGGAAACGAACGAAATTTTAAGAGGAACAAAAACGAAAACGAAATCAAAATCAATTTTAATCGTTCTGAACAGAAACGTTAATTTGAAATGACCATTAACCGGTTAATAACGTTATTTTATCGTTCTCTTTAATATTTTAATTTGGCAGTGACTAATAATGAATAGAGTTACAGCATGTGACGTTGACGGATCAAGCGTGAGTGAAATGTCATCTATGAATCTACCGGTAACGCAAGTCAGTGTCAGCGCGCATTTTCATGCCTCAAGTACATTTCTTTCCCCGCTGAGGTCTACAATGAAAGCGCAGGTATTGGAGGACATTCTTTTCGTACGTTTAAATAAGCAGTACGGACTTTAAGCTCAAATAGACTGATTTAGGCTAGTTTATGGATTCCGTTTAAGCCTATCCAAGCAGGCTACTAGCATCTATCAAACATTTTTCCTATAGTCTTTCAGATTGCCAATACAGGACAGGTCAATGTTTTCTATATAGAAGGTTGATGCTTCGTATTAAATTGTATGTTAAATTGCATTAAATGATCAAGCTTTATTAGCTGACTGAATTTGATTATGTGATGATTTTTCCGTTTTTAAGCCCTGGTTTTGGGTATGATAATATCTTGATTGTGGCTTGACTGTGACCTTAAGTCCAAATTTTTTATGCCCTTCCCTCGCTTACTTCCCTTCGTCTTGTTCACTCGGATGTACGTCATTGCTTGCGTTCAGGGGCGTAGCCATTATTTCAAAAGTGAGGGGGACAGAATGTTGTGTTATACAAGTTTTTTTGTAATTGATGTGTTTTATTTTAAAAATGATTTATCTAAATGGCATGCGACTTCATTATCTTCAGGTGTGCCTCATCACTCGCCGCCAGTTCTCTGCATTTCAGCGCCCCTCCTCTCTCTCACACCCACTCCAGTCGGGAACCTGGCGAAGGGCGACGATTTCAGGGACGAGGTGGCGTTGATAACAAGGGAGAGGCAGCCGTTCGTTCACAATATACAGGCATCCTTTCGTGGATCATTTGATTGTTCCGTCAAATGTAGGTTGACATTTGCTAGCTCTACAAACAAAAAAAACAAACAAAAAATTAGTCTAGTTGTAGGTTAGCGTGAAAAAAACTCACACTGAAGCCCTGGGAAAACGTACATTTCTGCGTCCGGGCGCATTTCACACGCAGTCGTGGCCGCACAGCTTTCAAAGTTTACTTAACCACGGATGAGCGCGGATGGCCGAGTTCGACCCATGCGCAGTACAATTGATGTGACTCTTCTGACTTTCTAGTGCATGTGTAACAGAGGCCAGCTAGTAGTCGCTGTGTGAGTAAACCTCACTCCTCTGATCTCAAGAGACGCTCTAGTGACTGACGCTAGAGGTTTCCGCCTTTAGCCTCCTTGATAGAGCGTCTGACTCTCATGCTGGCGGACCCGGGGTTCGAGTCTCGCTTGGAGCGGGCGGTTCAAACAGGAGGGGTTACATTGGTGCCGTGACCCGGATGGGAGTGAGGTTTAGGGGGGTGAGTGTAACGGAGGCCAGCTAGTCGCTGTGTGAGTAAACCTCACTCCTCTGATCTCAAGAGACGCTCTAGAGACTGACGCTAGAGGTTTCCGCCTTTAGCCTCCTTGTTAGAGCGTCCGACTCTCATGCCGGTGGACCTGGGTTCGAACAGGAGGGGTTACACATGCGCTGTTGTACGTGCACCGGACGCACAGCTGGATACTATTGGGCTGCCTTTCTTGGGCATGCGCTGTTGTACGTGGACAGTCTGCGCAGTCTAAAAAATTGGGCTGTGCACGGACGGGGTGTGTGTCGCCCGCAAGCCCTCCTGATGTCGGAAAACACGTCACACGGACGGTGCACAAATGCGGACGGCCGAAGTATACTTTGGGCTATAAGGTGTTCGGGGGCTCCAGAGACCCCAGATACTAAAATGTGATTCTGTAACATAATAATGTAATTTTTTAAAACAAATGTAATATTACTCACTTTATTAATGTTTTTACTCTACATTTGTGCAGTGTTGGGGGGCTTTAAAGGCCCCCTGAAATCAAAATGGAAGTTTCTTTGCTTTTAGTATGACTATGTTAGCCTTAAGGTTATGAATAAGCTGGTGTGTTCCAAAAAAACGACAAAATTCATATTTAGGAGATATAAGCATTCAAAACTTACAGTCTCTCACTTCCGCTAAAATGGATCACGGATTTTGATGACATCACAGCTGACTTCAGCGTCTCATCACATCTTCTGTCCAATCAAATGCTCTCTAGAATCTGAAGCCCCGCCAGACAGACACTGAACCTGTGGCTGAAATCGGTCAGTTGTTCACACATTTACTATTTTCTACATGGTGAATGGCACCTAGTGCACTATATAGGGGATAGGGAATGATTCAGACAGTGTAAATATGCTCTCAGTTGAGGCAAATAAAGTCTGGTTTCACGTTAGTTTCACAGCGCACACACACCACAGCTCTGGTCGCGAGTCTGCGCAGACAACAAAATATATCGGACCCATATGAATTCTGCACAGAATACTGTATTTTAAATCGATATGGAGGAGATTATGATGAGAAACGATGATGAGAGATTAGGAGGAAACTGTGGCTTTATCAAACTGAAAGGCTCTAGTCAAACTGTGCTATAAATGAAACTCTATTGGCTGTTTTAAAAAAGGGGAGGAGCTGCTTGATATGTCCCGCCCTGTCTTCCTGTTTGAGAGGAAATTACGTCAACACATTGAATAATGCTGTGCATTTCAAGGCATTTCAGTGGGCCTTTAAGGATTTTTTTCTAATTTATATATTTTTCTTTCTCCAGAGGTTGTGCCCCAACTCGTATTTCCACGCCGTTGGACCCAGAGATGTTTCATAAGATTCCTTTATATCCATAAATCGTTCATTTGCTGCATTTTCCCCTTTCAGTGAATCACGTCGCTAACATTGAAACACTAACGACCACCACCACCATTAGATCCATTATGTGACTCTGAAAAGTGGTATTTTTAAGAAGATGTCCAAATGTTGAGTGAAAGCATGCAGTGGCTCTATATTTATTCATCCATTAAGGGATTCAGAGAAGTGCATGAGCTGCTTGCAGATTTTCTCTCCCACACTTTGAAATCGCACAAAAAAACACGCCATCCCACATTGTATGGACACTCATTTCTGCACACACTCAGACAGAAAGCAACCGGCACTGGAATTAACAGGTTTTCTGTGAGGCAGTAGTTTTTTCAGTTATGTAAGCCGTACCAGCATCGATGAGCCTGTGGCTGAATGAGGGTGTTTATGTATGTGATTAGAAGCAGATGAAATAATGCCAGAAAGCCAGGGGTATTTTCTCAACGTTGTACACAGCTGATCGTGTTCTCACACTTTGTGCTGCTGATATAATAAACAAGCATCAGGGGACACATACATTTGCCAGTATTTTCTCCTGGAAACCCTCCCAACAAATCCCAACGCTGTCCGTACATGGCAAGCCGTTCTGACTTTTATTCATTCACAAGATATGAATTCTTGATATCAACAATTACATTTTTACTCACGCCATCACTTTACCTTGAGACATGTCAGGGTAAAGTTGCCCAAAATGTAATTGGACACTTATGTCACACTTGTTTATTTATGGCTTGATTTATCTCCCAAACCAGTTAATTGCAAACCCAGCACCATAGCCATAGTGGTGTAAAGAGTACCTGTAAACCAAAAGTAGAGGTCCCGGAACAACTGGATGGGACGGGTTTCGGTGTTGTGCCAAATTTCGATCTTCAGCCAAATTATTACCCCCCTTGTTGAAGTTGCTTCCTGACTGCCTAATCCTAACCACGTCCCTCATCCTAACCCCTCCCCTAATCTTAACCCCACCCTCACAACTCCTCCTAACTGTGCGTTCACACCAGAGGCGACTTGCACGAATAAATCACGCTATTGGCACGTAGTTGGACGCTTGAAAATTTTGAGTTTACTCTTCCTTCGCGCGTGACATTCACTTCACAACAGACGTGAATTTGCGTCATGGAAGGGGCTTCTGCCAGCCAGCTCGTCTCGTTGCGAAATGGCTGACATGGATTGTTTTAAAATACGAATAAGCTCGATTTGTCGGCTTTAGCTAGCTTGTAGTCTCAATATGTATATACATATATATAGCTCAAATTGAGTAAAGAGCGCTTTACAACTTACGAGATTGTCCGACCTCCTCACTCAATTTCTTCCAAGCAAGATCCTATTTATTCCTGTTTCTATAAAGTATGAAGATGTATTGTACAGCTCCGGGTATCCACATATGATTTGGTCCTCATTGTTGTCACTACTAGAGCAAGCTCCTGATTGATTAACGCGGCGCGAATATCCACCAAAGTTAAGATTTTTCAACTTGCACGATTCGCGCGAATCACGTGTGTCAAATGCTCAATTGTCACGAATTGAGTCATTCGCGCCGCCTCATTTGCCCGAATCGCGCCTCAGAATGTCTATTCGCATCTTTGCATTGACTTAACAATCACCGCCTGCGGCTTTGACTCATGACCGGGAACAAACACACACACTTGCAGAACTCCGGAAAAACAAACTGCATCCACTGTTTCCTTAACGCTGGGTTATTTGGGAAGCTGAACAAGGTTATCTTTCCCTCACAACAAAAACACACTTCTCTAGTGACATTGTTGATTTTGTGGTCTAAAAACAAAATGCCAGCGCTGCCGACGGCAACTCGTTTTTGTTTTTTTTGGCCATGTTTAGCATGAGAATCAACTCTTTAACAGTGTAAATGTTGACTAAACAATGGGGGCCAGTTTAAATCAAGACGCATCTCTTTACCCAAGCATTCTCATAATGCATCAGTTATATCAGATCATAAGCATATGACTATTTATTGCTTGAAATGTTATGAACAACAGCTTCTTCTTCTGTGTGACAAGCGAATGTCAGAAGCGCAAAGTGCCGCAGCACCACCTTGTGTACCGGGAGCGCATCTACTGAATGTGCACGTTCACTCGGCGCATCGCCGGTGAAAATCGCTTGGGTGTGAACACTCAAGACACGCCAAAAAACGTCACGAAAAATGCTGACGATAAGCGCACGCGATATTCGTCCCGGTGAGTACAGGCCTTTAGAGTATCAGATTTTAACAGTACTGAATGTAGGATCACAGAAGGACTAGTCTCCAATACCTAAATAATTTTTATTAACAAAGTTCGGGAGGAGCACGTTCAAAGGAGGAGCCGCTATTCCTCTCAGTTGCGGTGGCCTAAAGAGGACGAGCCGCTGCCCCCCACGCTTCGGACCATGCGGCCGTCGGACCCCACCCCTTACCTGGACCCATCCTTTTTGATCACTGCCCTTCCTTCACGGTTCCCTGGCGAGCCGAGGACACCAGATCCCCTGTTTGTTTGACACTTTATTCCCCTTTTTGAACATATTTATGTTTATTTATGTTATTAAAAACCTCCTCGAGGCCTGACGCCACATCCACTGTGTCTGTCGTTTGCTCCTCCCGCCACAATATATAGCAGACTTTTTCTGCATCCCTTCGCCACCTCAACTTGGCTGGTTTCTATCCCAGCCAGAGATACGGGGGAGTACTCTGGGTTCGGGCCACGTTCCTCCCCCGGACAGCACGGCAAATACGCATACTCTTTTACTCTGATTATGTGTGAGTGTGAACTCGTGAAGAGGCATGCCAGTGAAAAACGTTTTAGGTTGCGTATACAACTCGGTTCCCTGAGAAGGGTAATAAGATGCTGAGTCTGGCGTTGACGCTATGGGGAATGCCCTCAGCGTGACCGGTGTCTGAGCGCATGTACACACACGGCAATCATCATCTACTCTTTTGTCTGAAGGAGATGTGCAGGAATGCCCTGAAACATGGTAATGAGTTCTCAGGGAACCAGGTTGCATTCACAACCGTAAAACTACACCATGCCTGCTCACTAGATTGTGGATACACACAAACAAAATGAGCATAAAATTATTATCCTTATATGACTTGTGCAAAAGTTGCACAGTGGCTCTACATGCGTAAACCAGCACCTCGGCTTTTACAGGGCAGGCAACATCAATAATGCCACTATTCGAAGGGGAGCCATGTACCTCAAAAAATAAAGGAGAGACGCCAACGAGAAAATGTTTCCCTGCTGCAATGCTGGAGTGGAAGAGATGATCATCATATCATATATATAATGCTGACTCTAGTCATTCTGTTTTCCTCTTTCTGAATGTCTCTGAGTAATCACTTTCCTAATGTCTGGTTAGCTCCTCTTCGCAGTGCGCCTCTTCAAAGCAGCTTTACAGAAAATGCATATGTTTCTACATTACAAAAATTGTCAAAGTAATGTCCAAATGTCAGACAGTGCTAAGATAATACAAATCATGCAGTTAGCTAACATCATGTATTAATTTAGGCCGAAATGAGCTCATTAAAGCAATTATTATTGAGCTGGAAACAGAAAGCAAATGGAAAATAAGTAACGTAGCTGCTGTTCACAACATTTCAAGCAATAAATAGTCATGTGCTTATGATCTGATATAACTGGAGTGCAAGGTTATGAGATGCATTATGAGAATGCTTGGGTAAAGAGATGCGTCTTGATTTAAACTGGGAGAGTCCCAAAACATTATCAGGAAGACTATTCCAGAGTTTAGGAGCCAAATATGAAAACGCTCTCCCTTCTTAAGTGGACTTAGATATCCTAGGTGTTACTAGAAGCCCTGAGTTTAGTGATCTTAAAGAGCGAGATGGATTGTAGGCCGATAGAAGATCAGTTAAATACACAGGAGCTAAACCATTTAGGGCCTTATAGGTCAGTAGCAATACTTTATAATTGATACAGAACTTAATAGGTAACCAGTGTAGAGATGATATAATTGGTGTTATGTGATCATATGTTCTTGACACTTCCTTGACCTCATATTTTCTCGACTAACTGCTAGTGGGTCATACTAGATCTTATAACACAATGGCTATGCTTATGCAACTGGCCTCAGGTCTTTAACTGTAGAGGATATAGTGACTGTATCCTTCTAGATCTATTCTAAGAGAAACTGTGTGCATGTGTTTGGTCGAATATGTAATACCTCAGTCTTATCCGAATTTAATAGAGGAAAAGGACTGGTCATCCAATATTTTATCTTTAACACACTCTGTCAACTTTCATCTGGTCACGATTAAATATATAACTGAGTATCATCGGCATAACAGTGGAAACTAATTCCATGTTTTATTATAATATTACCAGCAAAATTATTGAGAACAGCAGAGGGCCTAACACAGATCCTTGCGGCACTCCATAATTTAATGACGTTAACTCGGATAATTCCCAGTTTAAATAAACAAAATTGTAATAGTCAGAACACACAGCTTTTGACATAGTATTTTAGACATAAATGGAAAATTTTCTGTGTTTCCACCGCAGGAACTTTCCCCAGGAATGTTTCTGTCTTGGGGTGGCACTCTGTGTGTTTCGACCGCAGGGATCAGGGTCTAAATGAAGTTCCGGGTAAATATTTCCCCCTTTGAGACAAAAAACGGAGACATTCTCAACTTTATGCAAATGAGATGGGATAAAAACCAAACACAGAAAGGTGAGTTAGTTGAGTCAACGGATAAAAAATGACAAAATGGGAGGTGTGATAATTTCAAAAGCCACGTATCCACGTCAGGACCTTTTCCCAGAAATTAGGGACTTTGGGGTGTTTTGACCGCAGGGATCAGGGTCTAAATTAAGTTCCAGGTAAAAATGTTCCCCTCAGAAAGTCCCTGTTCGCGAGGAAGTAGAAGTTCAGGAACGTTCAGGGGTGGGACTTGGGAGCTGAACATGCTGATTGGTCGAGTTCACGCAGCATTTTATTTCACCCACCATTTTTAAAAGTGTGTTGCGGTGAGTGCACTGAGAGTTGTTTGCTATTCGAATCAACAATGGAGTTTAAAGAATACGACAGATGGACTGATGATGAGGTTCAGGCTTTATTAAGTTTATATGTGAAGGACGAAATCCAGTGGGAACTGGAAAGTCGCACACAGTCCTACGTCGCCGTACTAATTTGCCTAATATTCACTTGCTAGACCGCGATGGAAACGCAGACAGCAACAGGTCTGGGGAAAAAAAAGTGATCCTGGGTAATTTCGGTGGAAACACGGCTTATGTTAATCTAGCCACTGTACTCAATAGAAACCATAGGTTGTTTTGGTTACAGATATGCTTGACCTTGGCTGCTTTTAGAGCCTTTTTATAGAGGGACACACTTTCCATGTTATTCTAAAAACCTCTAAATGAGTTTGCTCTAGATTACGAGTTTGATAGCGTGAGTAATACTGTTGTACCACGGTGCAGTACTTTTCTCTCTATTTTTTTAATCTGAGGGGCACAACAGTTCCTAATTTACTAGAGAAGATAGTGTCCATACTGCTAGCCATTTCATCAAGTTTATTTATGGGTACACTGAGCAGATGAGACAGTTCAGGCAGGTTATATATGAATCTATCTTTAGTGGTTGGGATGATTGTTCTCCCTGGTCGATAATGCGGCACAATACAGCAAAAATCAGCAGTACACATGTTACAAGGTAGTGATCATTGGTCATTTTGCAGTAGAATATCTATATCAGTACGATTGGTTCCATGCGATTTAATTAAATCTAGAGTATGATTAAAACGCTGAGTGGGTCTGGTGACGTTTTGCTTGACCCCAAAGGACTTTAGTAATCTTTAACCGCAATTTCAAGTGCATCATTTGCATTATCTACCAACAATCAATACTTTATTGACGTTGACCAATAGGTCTGAGAGAAAATCTGCAAACTCTTTTAGAAACACAGGGCCCTCGAGGTCGATACACGATAGCCAAAACAAGAGATAGCAGTGATTTTTTTCTTATATCTGAGAGTGTAACATTTAGCACAAGCACATCAAACTCATTAAAACTGTGTCCTAATCTCTGAGAACATTAAGAATATCTCTATAGATTGTTGCAATCCCATCGCCACGAAGGTGAAGCCATTTATAAACGTTTATCGCCTTGAAAACAATAAATTACTCTTCTTACAAAACTCTGTTTTAGCATCCTGCATGTTTGTGCTTTTGAACACAGATACATTTATACTGATCATTTACTAATACATTTGTTCAAGATTAACCATTGTTTATTGAGACGATACTGAAACAAGTTTGACATAAATACTTCAATGAATTATAAGTGACAAACAGTATATCAACTAATAACTCATCAACCATCTGCTATTGATCTGTTTGATTTATTTTATGATTTACACCATTTTTTTAAGATAATTTACAGGACATTTGGTGCTGAAAGCATTCTTTTTGAAATGTTGGCCCATATTGATAGGATAACATCTTGCAGTTGATGGAGATTTGTGGGATGCACATCCAGGGCACGAAGCTCCCGTTCCACCACATCCCAAAGATGCTCTATTGGGTTGAGATCTGGTGACTGTGGGGGCCATTTTAGTTCAGTGAACTCATTGTCATGTTCAAGAAACCAATTTGAAATGATTGGAGCTTTGTGACGGTGCAATATCCTGCTGGAAGTAGCCATCAGAGGATGAGGACATGGTGGTCATAAAGGGATGGACATGGTCAGAAACAATGCTCAGGAAGGCTGTGGCATTTAAACGATGCCCAATTGGCACTAAGGGGCCTAAAGTGTGCCAAGAAAACATCCCCCACACCATTACACCACCACCACCACCAGCCTGCACAGTGGTAACAAGGCATGATGGATCCATGTTCTCATTCTGTTTACGCCAAATTCTGACTCTACCATCTGAATGTCTCAACAGAAATCGAGACTCATCAGACCAGGCAACATTTTTCCAATCTTCAACTGTCCAATTTTGGTGAGCTTGTGCAAATTGTCGCCTCTTTTTCCTATTTGTAGTGGAGATGAGTGGTACCCGGTGGGGTCTTCTGCTGTTGTAGCCCATCCGCCTCAAGGTTGTGCGTGTTGTGGCTTCACAAATGCTTTGCTGCATACCTCGGTTGTAACGAGTGGTTATTTCAGTCAAAGTTGCTCTTCTATCAGCTTGAATCAGTCGGCCCATTCTCCTCTGACCTCTAGCATCAACAAGGCATTTTCGCCCACAGGACTGCCGCAGACTGGATGTTTTTCCCTTTTCACACCATTCTTTGTAAACCCTAGAAATGGTTGTGCGTGAAAATCCCAGTAACTGAGCAGATTGTGAAATACTCATACCTGGCACCAACAACCATGCCACGCTCAAAATTGCTTAAATCACCTTTCTTTCCCATTCTGACATTCAGTTTGGAGTTCAGGAGATTGTCTTGACCAGGACCACACCCCTAAATGCATTGAAGCAACTGCCATGTGATTGGTTGATTAGATAATTGCATTAATGAGAAATTGAACAGGTGTTCCTAATAATCCTTTAGGTGAGTGTATAACTGAACATTATTATAAAGTGTTACCAATTTATGATATATCCCATTAATAATTCACTGGAATGCACGAACAATCGCTCGTTTTTCTCCTCGAATCCTCACGTTTCTTTCCAGGTTTGTTTTCACTGGTAAATACAATTTACTATCTGTCAAAATGATGGAAAACTCTTTGAAATAGTATCACGCAATGCGGAAGTTAATGAACATTTTTGATTAAGGCAACGTATGTTACATAATACGTATTATTACAGTGATATTTAACCCGTCCGTTATTGCTGTGGAAAGAATCCCGCTTTTTGGGGTTATTGGCGGTCTGTTGGAAGTGCCTTGTTGATGCTTTTACACTTTTAAATGTTCAATGGTTGAAGTAATCTCTGAAGTCATCTCATCTTTAAATGTTGATGGGTGAGTCATCTCATTGTACCCAGTTAAAAAAAAAAATAATACATGTATTATTGCGTTCATAGAGCGACCCTTTCACTGATTGTTTGGGGCTTAACTGAAGTTACACCCATAATTTGCGCACAGCATCATGGGGCGTAGGAATAAGGTGGATAGTAGATGTATTATTTGACCTCACTATTTGGGGAACAGGCACAGTCTCTATAGGCTGGACTTCTTCTATCAGTTAAGTGGGAAGAACAACAAAGTCTGTGATTTGAGGTTTGACTTACTAATCATATGGAAATGAATTGAATTCTGTTTGCATCATTGATCATTATTTCCCTCTAAAGCTGCTTTGAAACAATCAGCATTGTATGAAGCACTGTATAAATAAAGGTGACTTGACAATAAGTGAATAAATGAGACTCGATAAAATGACAAAATCAATAACTATAAATTACAAGTATCATGCACAGCACACCAATGGATACTCTGTTATGAAGAGAAATTACTTCATGCATCCACTAAAAATCTCTCTAGGAACATTTGAGCAGACACTTGATCATTTGTATCTAATGCAATGACACAAAGGAACCTTACGGAAATTAACCATGGTTTTATTGTAGTAAAAATGTAGTTAACCATGTTTTTTCGGCTAAGGGATTACCATTTATATAACCACAGTTTTTACCTTAAACTATGGTTAGAGTTTCAAAACCATGGTTAATTTGTGGTCACCATGGTTTAACTGTAATAACCATGGTTTTTTGGTACCATGGTTCATTTTCGTAAGGGAAGATATTTGGAAGAATGTTCTGGGGAGGATGTTTGTAACCAAGCAGATCTCACCCCCCCTTGACTACCATTGTAGGGGAAAAAATACTATGACTATCTATGGTAGTCAATGAGATCTGCGAGATCTGCTTGGTTACAAACATTCTTCCGAATATCTCCCTTTGTGTCCAGCAGAACACATAAATTCATACAGGTTTGGAAAACCTTTAGTGTGAGTAAATGATGACAGAATTATCAGTGTTGGACAAACGATCCCTTTAAGTGTCCAAATACTTTTTCAAAGCACAGACAACACTTTGAAAATGTAAACAGAAAAGGGGATGTAATGGAGTATTCTCTGTGAAGTCCCTCCGGCCTCCACAGGAGTAGCTCAAAGCAGACCGAGCTCTGGGAGCTTTAACTGCTCACCCGGTCCAAAAGACCACAGAGAATTTCTGTATTGGACGCTAAAGTGCATCACACTTATAATTCGTCAGGGAATGATTTGAGTTACAGTTTGATTTAAGTCTGTGGTGTGGTTTACGTAATATAACATTTATATATGACATATTTTATTCATATAAACATCTATTTGAAAACAAAACATCTTTTTTTATTTGTAATTAAATGTGATATATTTGTTATGAATTAAAAAATAAACTGAAATATTGTGTAATCTTATATTTTGTTAATTATATTTATCTTTTTTTATTTTGATTACTTTTTCATTTTCCATTTGAATAAATAACTAGATAAAAATACAGACAGACAGACAGATAGATAGATAGATAGATAGATAGATAGATAGATAGATAGATAGATAGATAGATAGATAGATAGATAGATAGATAGATAGATAGATAGATAGACAGACAGACAGATAGACAGATAGATAGACTGATGATAGACAGACAGACATACTGACTGATAGACATACATACAGACAGACAGACTGACTGATAGACATACAGACAGACAGACTGACTGATAGACATACAGACAGACAGACTAAAAGACATACAGACATACAGACAGACAGACAGACAGACAGACAGACAGACAGACAGACGATAATAGATAGTGTGAAAGTCGGATCAGTTTGAAAAGGTATAGCAACTCGAGTAAGAACAGTCTGAAGGTCTGAGTCGAGTTTGGAGGTTGTAGTTAAAGCTCTTAGTGTCAGAAATATTAATCTCTGAGGAATAACTATGTTTAAATAGCATTTCCGTAAGTTTGCTCTCTCTCAAGCCAACTTAATAATAAGTGGCTTTTTGTATTCTCTGTTTTGTTAACTATGCTGTATACTGAATAATTATTTAAAAATTACAAAGCCATTATTCAGTGCGTTTGTATATTTGTTAATCCTTTCATCATCAAACGCATTTACAGATATGTAATATAATTTAATTTCGTGTTTTTTCCCTATTGACAGGAGGCAAAGCATCCATGTCGCCCTGCTTCAGTGATCCAGATATTGACCGAGCAGTGGAGGAGACCATATACAACCCACACACATCCAACGTCTGTAGCCAGGATGACACAAACATTGACCTGGACAATGAATCTCTCTCAGACCCTCTTCCACCCCTGCCCCCACCCCTTCCACCGCTGGACAGCCCTGAGCTGCCTCTGCCCCGGGAACCCAGCCCCCCTCTGGACCCTGTCAGTCCAGCACGCCCCACCACTTTATCTCTGAAAACACTGCCCCGACTCACAGTCACCAGCACCATGGCTTCCACCACCACCTCCATTACCAGAGAGAACGGTGGGCCGCTATGCAAAGACCCCGAAGAAGACGAGAAGAAGGTGATGGAGGATGAGCTAAAGAAATGCATCGAGGATTTCAGGAAAATCCGCATACCGAAACTTTTCCCTGACCGCAAGAGACACTGGCAGAGCGATCTGCTCAAAAAATATGAGTAATACAGATAAAACCACCCTGCTGAAAACACCGCTTTGTTTTGGGTTCTGGGTCTAGTTGCACCAGCTATATGGGAGTCACTTTGCCTAGTTGTGGCATAAAGGAGCATTACACATTATGACTCTTCAACACAAACCTGATCTAAACAGCTCTGTGTTGTGCTGTGTTGTAAATGTAATTTATTGTTTTTCCTGTATCAATCTTTATTGCTCCTTTTTAAAGGCACAGTATGTAAATTTTGCCACCAGAGGTCTCTTATTCAAAACAAAGGCGTAGCTTGATGATGCTGTGAATGAGCGTGGAATCATGGGAGTTGTAGTCTTGACTCTTCACCTCCACAGCCGATGGAAAGGAATCTGACGGACTCGGGAAGAAATCATGTTCATGGATGAGTATTAACGTTACGATAGTATGAAGCAGGACGCGGTGAGAGCCGCGGTGTGAGTGGTAATGAGAGAGACCTGTGCCAAACACCGTCTCTGAGCTTTTATTCTGCTTATGCCGCAATCGCCGCTTCCTTTCTTTCCATTGCATATTTTACATGGTTAAAACAATCATACTAAATACATTTGAGTGTGTTGACTATGGGCGTCGGAACCATTGTATGTGGGACAAGACCCACCCACTTTTTACGACCAATGATATTGGACCCACTCACTTTTATCGTCTCTAATTCAGCATGTCTGTTAAACTACCCCTAACCGATAAACACTTATTATTAAACACGTTAAGCCCCGTTTCCACCGAGATTACCTAGAACAATTTGTACCAGGAACTTTTTTTACATTTTTAACTTTTTTTTTTACCAGTTACTTTTTTTACTTTTTTTACTTTTTTTTCCCCCCAGACCTGCTACTGTCTGCTATCCACTGCGATCTAAAGTACCGTGAAGATTAGGCAAATTAGTCCGGTGATGTGGGACTGCATGAGACTGCGCGCGACTGCTCCATCCAATATCCTTGCGCGACACTGTCTGCAACAATAACAAGTATGGAGGACATGCAAGCAGCGCTGCTTTTGCTAGTTATGTATTGGTTTACTAAAGAGGTCATTAACAAAATGGCGGAAAAGAGACGAGCACTGATACTAAAGCATATTCTGAAAGCTCGTAAAGCTAGATTTAAAATAAGACAATGTATGTTATTATCAGCTATTACAGACATTGACCGTGCGATTGGGAAGACGAACGCGTGCCATCGGACAGAAAGAGCAAGACTGATATTTACTGAATGCAGAACGAACCTCGCAAAAGACTTTTAAAAATGCCGGTTGAAATAAAATGCTGCGTGGAGTCGACCAATCAGCATGCTCAGCGTCCAAGTCCCACCCCGAAAGTTCCTGAACTTTGAAAAAGTACTACCTCGCGAGCAGGGCTGTTTGTAGGGGGAAATATTTACCCGGAACTTCATTTAGACCCTTGTTCCTGCGGTCGAAACACACCGAATACCGCACCAAAGTCCTTAGTTCCTGCGGTGGAAACGCGGCTTTATTTCCACTTTTCAAATTTTTTCTTCATTTAAAAAAATATAATAAATGCCTTTCCGATCTAATATGTGACGGGAAAAGGGAGTAAAGTGAGTTTGGCAAAAGGCGGGTTCGAACCTTGTGTCGATTTGCGTCAAAACTTTCTGCCATGCATCTTACCCCTACACTATTGCCACTCTAAATGATTCAATTATTTCCGTCATTTTGTCTGGCCAACCAGACGTTTAGTAAACGAGGCAGTATATTTGTACTTAATGTAAATGGCATCTACTCCAGTAAAATTTTTCAGAGAGGAGAGAGGACCCACCCACATTTTTTTTGCTTGCTACGCCCATGATGTTGACAGATATAACATTACTCTGAGTGTTCACTCGGTGGCGGCTATGAGAGACTTGTTGTACTTTGAGTAATCTACAATATTAGAATATTATATTAATAAAAACAAGATGGCTAATTTACTGTTGCTAAATGACAAGCAATTAAAGGGTTAGTTCACCCAAAAAGGAAAATTCTGTCATTAATTACTTACCCTCATGTCGTTCGACACCCGTCAGACCTCCGTTCATTTTCAGAACAGAAATAAAGATATTTTAGTTGAAATCCGATGGCTCAGAAAGACCTCCATTGGCACAATGCACTTTACACTCTCAAGACCCTTAAAAGGCACTAAAGATGTCGTTACAAAGTCCATCTCACTACAGTGGTTCTACAATAACTTAATGAAGCGACAAGAATAGTTTTTGTGCGCAAAAAAAAACTAAATAACGACAAATAAAGTGATGACCGATTTCAAAACACTGCACCATGAAGCTTCAAAGCGTTATGAATCAGTGAGTCGATTCAGCAGTTTGGATCGCCAAAGTCACGTGATTTCAGCAGTTTGGCAGTTTGACACACGATCCGAATCATGATTCGACTCGCTGATTCATAACGCTTCGAAGCTTCATGATGCATTGCTTTGAAATAGTTTTTTTTTGCGCTAAAATATCTTCATTTGTGTTCCGAAGATGAACGGAGGTCTTACGGGTGTCCAACGACATGAGGGGAAGTCATTAATGACAGAATTTACATTTTTGGGTGAACTAACCCTTTAAATTTAATATATAGTTTATGATGGAGAAAGCTCTCTCTGATTATGCTGTTAGCCACTGGACAAAATGGCGTCGTCTCTGAGGTAAAAACGTTACTCGCGATGAATCAAGAAAACAGTGATTCAAACTATACGACTAACCGTGTTGAGCTGTATAACAATGATCGCTTTTCTGTTGATAAATGTATCCAAACAGTTGCTCGTCTGTCTAATAAAACACATATGGTGCGTCGCAATTCGCATAATATCCGTCCTAAATAGTATTCGAAAATATAATTAATACGTCCCAAATCGTGGTATGTTGAAAAGAGTTTTCCAAAGATTCCTGGATGGTCAACTATTTCCGGTCAGAATCTGAAGTACGGATCGACGCACACTCTAACAGCAGATATTACCCACAAACCATTGCGAGTTGGATGAGGATTCGATTAGAACTACAATCGTGGAAAAAAGTGTTAAAAAACTACAAACATGACGGTTACGCGAGTCCAACAGTTAAGTAGAGAGGGTTAGATAAAGGGGTTTGAGTGATCAATTATCAGTATTTAACCTGACGAAAATATATTTATTCAGTGTTATCCACATTATATTTCACCTGCAGCAGCATTGTGAACTTTTGTAATGATACGTTTGGCCATTAACTTTTAAACATTATATTTAAACTGCAAACACATGAGGAGAGTCTCTGCATTAAAGATCCACAAATGACAGATCAACGTGCTACTACATTTCTCTCCGATATGGTAGGAAATTAAATTGGACAATTTAACTGTGATGATGATTGACAAGGCACTTTAAACGGTGACGGGATGCATTTAACTAAACGACAGAGTCCATTATAGATGACGAATTAGTACGTCCCAAAGCGCGCATACTCTTCTGCTACACACTCAAATTATGTACTTTTTCTTCACAAAAAGAGTACGTGCAGGTCGTAGTATAAGCAGGTGAATTGGGACGCAGTAATACTATAATAAAGCGTCTTTGGTGTTTCCGTGGTTTCTATGGAAATCAAGGGTGTGATGTCATTGATTGGCGAGGCAATGACACGGTCCGTCTCCTGGTTAAAATAGCTGATTGTTGAACATTGTTGGAAACGTTTGGGCTAATGTAAGTACACAAGTCGATAAAATATATAACGTTGTTCAAGTTGTTTTTGGATATTTTAATCTAAAAATATTACATATTGTGCCTTTACTACTTATTTACATAAAATATGTATGTTGTTTTATGATTAAGTATCGAATTTCAGTGGAAACTTTATTTTTACCCTTAAGTAAACAAATGAAGCTCGTATCAACCTTAACAACCGACTACTTATTGATAACCTTCTAGCTACGCTCCAGCTTTTGTTGGACTGTCATGACGTGAGTAAATCCTTTCCATCCCTTGAAGAAGAAACTTATGAATGGCTGGTGCAACCCTTCCCTAGTCCCCATTATGGGATGCTGCTTCACTAGCAAAGTCTACTAGATTTTGGTCAAACCAGCTTAGTTTTGCAGGTCAGCATCTTGGCTCTGCTGGTCCATCAGCTACAAAACCATCACTGGTCTGGGAATTCACACTGATTTAAGCCTGTGCTTTCATAAGGGGAACAAACAGAAATGACAATTATGAAAAGGATTTCTGAAAACAACACAATGTCAAAGCATTTTAATGTCTTCATTTTAAGTCCAGCGTCTATTAGCAGTTTAGTAGGGGGAGAGCAGGGACGAAAGTACCATTTTTCAGAAAATCGTAATTTTAAAAGATAATGTTTTAGGCCGAGATATATTTTTGCTGTGGTGTATAACTCACAAGTGTGGTCTGTCAATAGCAGGTGGTATTTTGTACAAATGTAGAACGACTACAGTATCATTTCACTTTGAACATAAGCTGCACATTGTTACTTTTGACCCCATCAGGTGGGACAAAAGTAACACACAGGTGGGTCAAAAGTAACACAACAATACATTGTTTTTTGTTTTTATTTAACATACCTGACTATGACCTTGTTAATAGGTAACTGCAAACATATTTTGTCCTTTATCTTTGCAAAAAAATTATTACATTACATTTTCATTTTATATGTTAAAGTACATCAAATGTTTCAAATGTAATATGACAGTACAAACTTGAATTGTTTAGAATATTTTTTATTTGCAATGTCAATCTATTTGATAAGTTTTTTCTTCAACAGTATGAACAATGTAAAAATGTAATTAAATTAAATTTGCATAATATGCATTATATATATAATAGCGGGACAAGTGTTACTTTCGTCCCAACAGGAAGTCCTGACATTTAAACACGATTTACTTTTATACTGAAAAACTCTGAAAAGACAAACCTTCAGGGTGTGTAACAGCACTAAATAACCCGTAGATTGATCATTACTGTGACACATGAAACAAGAAACACAACTTGCAATTAGAAAAAAAGTACCGCTTCATTAATTTACTTGCCGTACTTGAAAACTGCATTTCGGACCTAACCGCGGGAAACAATGGCGGAATCACATGATATTTGGCAGATCCGTCAAGGGTTGTGTGCTGAACATGCTGTCATAGCTTGAAATGCAAATGTATTCAGGGCTCGGAGAAAATCGCGTTGTTACTTTCGTCCCGTGTTACTTTCGCCTCGGTTCTCCCCTAACATGTAGACTAAATAAACAAATCTTCCTTAAAGCTGGGTGTTTATCAAGGAAATGAAATGCAAATGTACATATGGCAGTTTATGTTGATTTTTAATGCATTGGTTCATTTTTAAAGCCTTCGATGGTTTGAGATTTTTAAACATTTTTTTTTTACATAATAAACTATTATATTTTGTGTAGAGAGAAGAAATTCTTGTATCATGAATAAATTATGGTTAATTTAATAGAATGGACGACAAATATATGAAACCTGCAAATTTCTGTAATAGTAAATAAAGAAATAATACCTTAAAGGTGATGTCTGTCATTTCTCACAGGAGGATACTGAAACAAACGTATTGATGGAGTCACAGTGTTTACACATTTCAAAGGAATCCACATACAAGTGGATCACAAGTGGACGACGCTAAATACAGGTGTAAATGGGGTGTAAAATGATTTGAGCTTGTCCACTTTCGACCACTTCAAGAACCGGATTGCTTTCGCAGTGTTGACACTCATGGGGTCGAATGCATTCAAACAGCTGCAAAAGACCACCAGGGGCCTATTGCACAAAACTAGGATAAGGGATTAAGCCGGGATATCTTGGTGATCCTGGCTCAATTTATCCATGATCCGGTTGCACTAAAGCTGGATAGGGTGGTAGTTGGATGTTATGGTATAAATTACCATGGAGATTTATTCTGTGGAGCTAGCCTGCTCCAGACCAGGCTAAAGTCCAGGATCTATTTAATCTCATCCCTTATGTCAGTCAGCAGTCACCACTAACGGAAACCAAAAGTTATTCCACTGCCCACTACACATTGTTATCACATATAACTAGACCCACTGTCATTATTTAAACTTTGTGATCATTAATTTCAATAATTTTGGATAAATTATGATTTTTAGATGATGTTGCTGTCATAAGATCATTTACAGTTTCCAATAGACTATAAGGCTATATATAAAATTATAGAATTTTAGGGCCACAGAGGAAAAAATTGAAAATTCACAGACTTCGAGAATTAAGTTATAATATTGTAACCCGTTGTTTTTGAGGACAGTTGTTAAAATGACAGCTGTGGGGCATTTCGTGGAATTGTTCTTCAGTATGGTTTCACAAACAAGGACATACTTAATCTTTTGGCACATCAGCGTCACATTGTCATAAGTATCAGGACTGTAAAAAGTATATGCATCTTTTCCACAGAGAGAACCAGCCTCATAAATGTATGACTTTTTCCTTCTTCCTCAGTGTGGCCCTAATACTCGGTCATATAAAATACACATTCCATATAAATACACAAAGTGTAACATTATGTTACTTTATTGAATAAGGATAAAACAAAGCAGGTAAACCATCAGCTCCTTTCGAAACTGAAGTCACACAGTGACTCTACAAGATGGAAAGCACAGAATCAAAGCATTTACAACAAAAGGATAAATACACATTCAAAGGTCTGTATATAACACACCCCGCATGTCTGCACACTGAAATAAATGCAGGACAAATCCATACACATCAACTGAACAGACAAATGAATGAATGGATGCATAGCCTCCCTGCAAGCTTGTATTACAGTATACAGCACAAACATAAGAGGCCAAATCAATTAAAAAATAATAAAAATTGAACACAAAAAACCCCCAAATTCCTCTGCCACCGCAGGACATATTTAACCAAAATTGAAAGCAAACATTCTAGCTAAAATAATTCAACACATATTGGTCCCTCAGCAGCCGACCACTATTACCTAATCTATTTATTCAATTCAATTTTATTTTATTTATATAGCGCTTTTCACAATTGTTTCATTGTTTCAAAGCAGCTTTACATTAATAAAAGCAGGAGAACACAGAAAAATCGGTGGACAACATAAGAAGCAGAGTACAATGGCTAAGATTAAACTGTACTACTGAGCGTAGTAATAATGTAAGGCTTTAATAATAATTTATCAAAGCCTTATACAGTGTGATGGAGTTACTTTACACAATTTCAATCATATCTGTAGTCCATTTCAATTAAAAATTAAACTGTTTCATAATCAGAGTACACTGCATTTTTGGAGATGTGAATTAACTATTTGGATTGTAATTGTGATGTTTCAGCGGAGCGGTGAGTGTGTAATTGTGCACTACTTACGTATTCAGGCGGTCTGCAATACTTTGCCACGCTTTTTCTCTTTGCTTTATCACTGTGGCGGTGTTGCCTTTCTTCTTAATTATGTCTTTTACCTCCTCGTATGCCTCCATGAGGATTTGTGCCTCCGACGGGGAAAAGTACGCCGCTCTAGTTGCCATGGTGAATCAGCGAATCTGTGATCGGTGGCGGGTCTTTTTGAGTGAGCCGTGAGAGCGCACCTATCCAGGATTGGTTTAACCTGGCTTGATGAATCCGTGTCTGCTCATCCTGGCTTGGTCTTTGTGCAACCAATTAAGCCTGGACGCACTTGTTTTGGCTTCATTGAGCTCAGCTCAGTCATTTATCCTGGATGTCTTAATTCTACTTTTGTGCAACGGGCCTCTGCTCTCCCCTGGTATTAAGATGCGTTTTGGTTGATCGGATCACGAGTATACGAGGGAGACACATTCCTGTTTACACCTGGTGTTTTAACCCGTCGCTTTTGTACACTTTCAACCACTTCTGTCCTGATTTCTTCAAGGGGAGGGTCTATGGGCGGGTAAATGTATGGGCTTTTTCAGATCTTTCCATCTAATGGCCCAGGCCTGGTTCTACGGGGGTGCTAGATGCTAAGCACCCTCAAACGCAAGCAAAAGCCCCCTCAGTTAATACAGTAATAATATTGGCGAAAGAGATTTGCACATTAATGTCCGAGCTCTGCGTCAAATGCATCTATTTACAGCGAGTTTTTGCAGTGGTGTGTTTTTTAGTCAGTGCTGAGTTAATGCAGGCTTGTGAAACCTCTCATTAAGAAATAAAGTCAAGACACGATGTAAGTAAGAGATTTATTGTTGACATTTTTATAACAGAACTTTGTGAGATCTCGATGAACTGACAAAGCAACAGCATTTTAGTGATCGTATAGCGATCTTGGCTCACTTTCGAGGCTACAGTCATTCATTGAATAAAACTATTGTTGCTAAAAGGATAGACGGCCTATTGCATGCAGCAAAGTTTCGGAAGTGACATCTAAATATAAATGCCACTCTGCACGAGACAGAAATATCCTCCTAAGACCCAGAATAGAGGTTTTGCCTCTGTATGACATTATTTAGCAAATTTCTCTGACAACATACATAGTTTTAAGTCTGGATATTCTTATGAAATATGAAACACTTTTATGATAATATTATTACACGTCTTTTTACATGACATAGTCCCAAAACACATTAATATGCAAATTATATGCAGCGTATAAATGCATTGCATAGAATGGGAATGGCATTTATGACCATGTTTACACATATATTGCATAAAGTAAAATGGTATATCAAATTATTCTGTTATCTTTTATAACATTAAGAATCATTTTTATACATTGTTTGGATTTTTTTAAAAAGCTTGAAACCTAATTGATTGGTGAATGAAAAAAAAAAATCCCAATGTTTTTGTCTATTCATGTCTTAATTTTCTCAATAAATAGTTCTGGTGTCCTCTACAGAGCGGAGGATATAGCATATAACAGGATTAAAAAAAATATATATCCATTTGTTTTTTATGCTCCAAACAATGTAATGACCGGATTAAATAACGCAAGGTAAAGGCAGATTAATAGACAAACATTTGTAGCAAAATATTTTTGAAATTCCAATTATTGGTAAAAGTGAAGACTTTTTCTCATTGTACACTGCTATGGTGGAGCCGCACTTCACTAGAGCACCCTCAGTAATTTCAGAAGCACGGTGATTTGATTCTGGAACCGGGCCTGTAATGGACGCAATTTACATATGAACACGACCGGAGATGACGGAAAAACATATGGAGAGCATCAGCTTTAGTTTCTGCTCTGACAGACGCAAGACCAGCCGAACGCTGTGAGTGTGAGAGATCAGGAATGGTGAGAGAACATTGTGATTGGTATGTTTTTCGTCTTCAAACCAAATTGGGTCTCCAGCCGACATTTTAAATCCCGCCTGGATAGTGCGCATCCCATAATGTTTACACGTTAGGTCAGTCGGCGGAGAGAAGCGGGTCTTTTAGTGGCTGTTCGTGTGCATTTGACTACATGAGTGTTTACACTATGAAAGCAATCCGGTCGAATGCGTTTAACTGGAAGTCGTCGAAAAAGCTCAAAACGTTTTAGTCCCCGTTTACTGTATTTAGCGTCGTCCACTTGTGATCCGATTGACCAAAACACATCTTAACACTTAACATCAGGGACGTCGTTAGGCCTATTTTATGATAATAAATGATAATAAGAACAACAATAACAATTTGATTTATCAATAACCGTATCCTCATATTTATACGGAACTAATTATATATATCCAGCTACAAAAAAATAGCCGAAAAGTCGGAAGTTGGACAGAAGTACAAAGAGTCGTTGTGCAATCAAGATGATGCTCCGCGTCTCGTTGCATTGGTGTGAACTGTGGCAGCTTTCAGAGCGTTGCAGACCCGAGCTCTACTACGAGTAACTGCCTGGAGGATTCATCTCGTTAAAGATCCGGCGTTCAGGAATCCATGAAATGCACACTTTAGCCCCATTTTGAGAACTACGCAGAGACCTAAATCATGATCAATGTAGAATCCAACAGCTTAGACACGCGCGTCTTCCTCTGCTTGTAAACAAATCGCTTCCGGGTCATGTGTCCGAACGCCGGATCTGCGTCATATTCTCGCGCATGCGTCGTGGAGGCACACACGGAAGACAATAACAAGTTGGATAAAGGTGTTTTTTTTTTTTTTTTTTTCGCACAAAAACTATTGTCGTTGCATCGTAAAATTATTTTAGAGTCACTGTGGTGAGATGGACTTTGTAACGACGTTTTAAGTGCCTTTCATGGGTCTTGGGAGTGTAAATGTCCTGAATGCCAATGGAGGCCTGTGTGAAGCCTTTCTCAGCATCAGCTTTCAACTAAAATATCTTCATTTGTGTTCTGAAGATGAACGGAGGTCTGACGGGTGTCCAACGACATGAGGGTGAGTAATTAATGACAGAATTTTCATTTTTGGGTGAACTAAACCTTTAACGAAAATGAACGAAAAAACGAAAACTAGGTGGGTTGTCGTTAACTGAAATAAAAATAAAAACGAGGCTTTACAAAAAAAATGATAACTAACCAAATCTGTAATGTGTGTTTGGTAAAACTAACTAAAATAAAATTATAGATTAAATGTCCTTAGTTTTTATCAATGTCTTTCATAGAGCAAATAACGTTCACCGCCGTCTTCATGAGAACGAGTGTTAGACGTTAAAAGCAAGTTTGCGAAAGGTTGGTATCTCGTGAACACCTTTACACAATCACACATTTAAAAAGTGGTATAAAAATATTTTTAATTCACAATATAATTTTGTCAGTGTGTTAATGTCGACCCGAGAAGCGATTGCTACTTCAGAAAGTTAACTAGTCGCAAGTTTGAGGTAAAATGCACTTGGGTTGTCGATGTCAAAACACTATAGAAGCTGTGATTCAAATATTAAATAATGTTGTCATTATTGTACAGGGTAAATTTAGTATAGGGTGTGAAAATTGTACAGCTGTGGTATTTGTATAGGTTTAGCTCAATTTAGGTTTAGTTGTATATTTGTATTTTACTGTAACTCAAAAATGGGTTGAATACATGCGGTTCTGTGTAATTAAATAGCATTCTGTGGACAACTTATCTTATATAGAGAGGAATTAGATATAATATGCTATTACTTTATCGTACATTTACATGAGCAGACAGATAGCATTTAAGTCATTGCTTATAGTAGCTCATCAGGAGCAAAGTCTGGCCTAAGTAAATTCCCCCATGCAGCTTTGATGTGTCTAAAAGCTAACATTACAGTAACTTTTCTTTAACAGAGTAGAAATGGAAGAAGAGGATATGTCTGTCACGTTTTACTTGTTAACATCTTGGTTTCTTGACTGGTTGTTAAGTGTAGCTCTAGATGTGAGTGCAAAGATTTTGCAAACGCAAGTTACAAATACCCTGGGGGCTAAGCCACCCCTGTCTTCCAATCCTAGTGACGTCCCTGCTTAACATCTTAACTCACAGCGTTCGGCTGGTCTTGCGGCTGTCAGAGCAGAAACAAATGTTTTTCCGTTGTCTCCTGTCACATTCATATGTAAATTGCGCGAGCTTATTTTGTCCATTAGATGGAAAGATCTGAAAAAGCCCATACATTTACCCGCCCATAGACACTTCCCTCAAAGAAATCAGAACAGAAGTGGTTGAAAGTGGACAAAAGAGACGGGTTAAAACACCAGGTGTAAACAGGAATGTGTCTCCCTCGTCTGCTTGTGATCTGATTGACTAAAACGCATCTTAATACCAGCTGTAAACAATAGGGATATAAGAAAGATGGTTAACTATTAAAAATTATTAGTATTAATAGTATCAATTACTATTAAAAACTATTGAAAAATGCAGTCTTTAAAGGGTTAGTTCACCCAAAAATGAAAATTCTGTCATTAATTACTCACCCTCATGTCGTTGGACACCCGTCAGACCTCCGTTCATATTCAGAACACAAATGAAGATATTTTTGTTGAAAGCTGATGGCTGAGAAAGGCTTCAGATAGGCCTCCATTGGCATTCAGTACATTGACACTCCCAAGACCGATAAAAGGCACTTAAAATGTCGTTACAAAGTCCATCTCACCACAGTGACTCTACAATAATCTTACGATGCGACGACAATAGTTTTTGTGCGCAAAACAAAATCAAAATAACACCTTTATCCAGCTTGTTATTGCCTTCCGCGTGTGCCTCCACGACGCATGCGCGAGAATATGACGTAGCGCCGGGGTTCGGGAATCCATGAAATGCACACTCTAACCCCATTTTGAGAGCTACGCCGAGACCTAAAGCACGATCAATGTAGAATCCAACAGCTGAGACACGCGCGTCTTCCTCTGCTTGTAAACAAATCACTTCTGGGTCATCTGTCCGAACGCCGGATCTGCGTCATATTCTCGTGCATGCGTCGTGGAGGCACACACGGAAGGCAGTAACAAGTTGGATAAAGGTGTTATTTTGATTTTTTTTGCGCACAAAAACTATTGTCGTCGCATCGTAAGATTATTGTAGAGTCACTGTGGTGAGATGGACTTTGTAACGATGTTTTAAGTGCCTTTTATCGGTCTTGTGAGTGTAAATGTACTGAATGCCAATGGAGGCCTATCTGAAGTCTTTCTCAGCATCAGCTTTCAACAAAAATATCTTCATTTGTGTTTCGAATATGAACGGAGGTCTTACGGGTCTCGAACGACGTGAGGGTGAGTAATTAATGACAGAATTTTCATTTTTGGGTGAACTAACCCTTTAAGTTTGCTTATTAACACATTTACACATGTTCCTTGGTTTTGAGTGTCTTGCTCGAGGGCACAGAGGTGATGGCTCATCTAGCAAACTTTAATCACAACACCACACCACCCACAGACTGGGGGAATGCATTGAGCTTCTGAACCACATGAAACTCAAAGGAACAGTGATAATTTAGTTGCACCAGATTTTATGACATAGGTTCTTATGTATGCTACATTGTCAAAGTCTTACCATATCTGATTTTTTGTCCTGTTTACATTCACTTTAGACATGTGTGGTATCTGATATCTGTGTTTACATTAATCCCCACACAAAATGATTCTGTTGGGGATCGCTTTACTATGCGACATGGTTGACCCTCGGGTATTGAATGGTCATGCTAAAATTATTTTATAATTCACATTGGATGGTCATGATTATTTGCCAGGATGGATTAGTTAAAATCTGACTGACTGGATATATCATTTGAAGGAATTAACCTAAATGACCTGTGTGCATCTGTATGTAATACTGAAGCTTGTTAGTTTAATTACAAAAACAGTAAAGTTATCTCCTAATTGCTGAGAAACAGCCGATATATTATAGCTTTCAGTAGAGAAAGCTGTTTTATTTTACAAATTCACAAGGCAGAGGTTTCTATGCTCCTGAATGTTTCTGTGTGTGAAAAGTTTCCACAATAAAAAAATGTTTTCAGTGTGAGCGCATACAGGCACATCTGCATCATAATACCACATTAAAAAGCAAGGCGAGTGCAACACGTTTGCACACAAATTCAATGAGGGAATCGAATATGTGTGTTTAGACGCAGGTCAGATGTCCAGGTATCGGATATGGGAGAAGTCAGGGATGATAAAAGGTAACACTTTTTGTTTGAGCTTCAGTAACTCAGTGGTTGTTTGTGCTAGATCTCTCAAACTTTGATACATGGTAGTCACATTTATAAACTTATTTTTCGTAAGGGTACAGGAAGAATGGGTACTTTACCAGCGAAACACTACTGCAGCACAATAAGGGCTAGTCTCCTAGACACTTTACATGGTACTTATGAAGATGAGATTGAATCCAGGGTTAGATCGGGAATCCAGCCCACAATCACAAAATTGTGCTGTTATCATTTTCAAATGAATTCCCAGCTGTGAAATGGACATACTGACTAAGCAGATAAGTGTGGGTCGTTTCACTTGTGTTTCTGCTGATGCACAAGGATCACTACGCTATAATCAAAAAGCTCTTTTTTTACCCAGAGCTCACATTTATTAATGTCTCTCAGCTTAACTTTTTTTGGCAGTCTGTTCCTAGACTGCCTTTCAGAGAGTGCACAGGTCAATCTTTTAACAATTGTATCTCAAGAGCAGATGATTTCCTAGATTTCCCTCTCATGAAGGAATTATCAAGATGTCTAATGTCGGTTTGGAAGCTCAGTGAACTCAAGTGTGGGGCCGTGATCGGTTGCCACATGTGCAATAAGTATCCTCACTAATAAATATTCCACACTCAACTGTTAGTGGTGTTATAACAAAGTGGAAGCAATTGGGAACAACAGCAACTCAGCCACGAAGTGGTCAGCCACGTAAAATCACAGAGCGGGGTCAGCGCATGCTGAGGGTCACAGAAGTCGACAACTTTCTGCAGAGTCAAGAGCTCCAGATCTCCAAACTTCTGTGTCCTTCAGATGAGCTCAAGAACAGTGTGTAGAGCTTCATGGAATGGGTTTCCATGGCCGAGCAGCTCATCCAAGCCTTACATCACCAAGTGCAATGCAAAGCGTGTGATGCAGTGGGGTAAAGCGTGCTGCCACTGGACTCAAGAGCAGTGGAGATGTGTTTTCTGGAGTGACCAATCACGCTTCTCTGTCTGGCGATCCGATGGACGAGTCTGGGTTTTGCGGTTGCCAGGAGAACGGGACTTACCTGACTGCATTGTACCAAGTGTAAAGTTTGGTGGAGGGGGGATTATGGTGTATGGTTGTTTTTCAGGGGTTGGGCTTGGCCCTCTTAGTTCCAGTGAAAGGAACTCTTAATGCTTCAGCATACCAAGACATTTTGGACAATTGCATGCTCCCAACTTTGTGGGAACAGTTTGAGGACAGCCCCTTCCCTTTCCAATATGGCTGCGCACCAGTACACAAAGCAAGGTCCATAAAATACCCCTTTAAGTGTTTTCAGTGTGCATGTTAAGCCACGTTTCCACTGAAATTACCCAGAATATTTTGTCCCAGTAACTTTTTGCTGCGTTTCCATTGCAATCTAAGGTACCGCTAAGGTACCGCGAAGATTAGGCTAATTAATCCATTGACTCTGTGCGACTCTTTCCAGTTCCCGCTGGATTTCATCCTACTCATATAATCTTAATAAAGCCTGAACCTCGTCATCAGTCCATCGGTCGTATTCTTTAAACTCCATTGTTGATTTGAAAAACAAACAACTCTTACTGCACTCACCGCAGCAGACTTTTAAAAATGCCGGTTGAAATAAAATACTGCCTGAACTCGACCAATCAGCATGTTCAGCGGCCAAGTCCCACCCCCGAAAGTTCCTGAAAGTTGAAAAAGTACCTCGCGACTGCAGGGACTTTCTGAGGGGAATTTTTTTACCTGGAACTTCATTTAGACCCTGATCCCTGCGGTCGAAACACACAGAGTGCCACCCCAAAGTCTCTCATTTCTGGGAAAAGGTCCTGACGTGGATACGTGGCTTTTGAAATTATCACACCTCCTCCCTTTTTATCCGCTGACTCAACTAACTCAGCTTTCTGTGTTTGGTTTTAATCCCATCTCATTTGCATAAAGTTGAGTTTTCGTCTCCCAAAATGCCTCTCATCTGCCCTCACTTAATGCCAGTGGACACAAGATTCGCTCCCTCTTCATTACAACATTTAAATCAGGATTGGATCTTCTGTCAGGTGCATATCAAAAGTCTACAGCTCTGATATTTTTCAAGTAATGATTATATTAATACTTGGATTACATTAGCAGCAGGATTACAAATGCCATCAGCTGGAAAGGGAGAGGACAACATTAGGACAAGAAAGGGCGGCGGGAGATTACACATGACCTGTTAGAAACACAAGAAATTGTGCTTTTTTATTTATTTAACACACCAAGGACACATACACACATTAAGTGAACATACATGCTAAAAATAAATGTTTCGCAGAGCCAAGACCTCAGACAGGAGAATAAACTATACACGAAAGTGTGTCATTGAGTGGAGAGATGCTCTCCTCTCTTTCCACAGCATTAACGTTTCCATTTTCATCATTAAAACCATAAACTAATCCAGTCCTGCTCCTTTAATCTCCTAATTCTCTTCTTTCTCACTCTCTATCGCTTTCACTGCATAAATCGTCCGACTCTAGTCAGGGTCACTTTAAAATCTCCCAGCACTGGTGTGAGTATCCTCTCAGTCTTCTCTCTTTTTTCATCCTGATTTTTCTCACTCTATATCAGTCACACTCTCAAGACAAGCATTGCTATTACTATTGCTGATATTGAGGATTTAGGATCTGGGATCAAACCCTGAGCGTGTAACACATCCTGCACTGTTTGCACTACAGATAAATGAGAATGAAATCACCCACCCCTGAAACTAACCATCAGTGGGGTGTGCGCAGAAATATCATACAAATTGTTCACCAATGGTTATGAATCATCGACTATTTTCACTGTGTATTTGTTCATGCGATCATTTCTGAAACTACTGCATTTACTTCTTTTAAAGTAAAAATAAGAGAGATACTTTCAGTCTACTTTTTATGTACTTTTCAGAAATTTCACCTAAGTATACTTGGTTTATACTGACAGAAAAGTATATTTGGCCTATACTTGTGCTCAATCTTTTGATCGAGAAAGTATAATTAAAGGATCAGTTCACCCAAAAATGAAAATTATCCCATGATTTACTCTCCCTCAAGACATCCTAGGTGTGTATGACATTCTTCTTTCAGACGAATACAATCAGAGTTATATTAAAAATGTCCTGGCTTTTCCAAGCTTTATAATGGCAGTGAATGGTTGTTTTGTTTTTGACGTCCATAAAAGTGCATCTATCCATCATATAACTGCTCCACACGGCTCCAGGATTAATAAAGGCCTTCTGAAGCGAAGTGGCGTGTTTGTATAAGGAAAATATCCATATTTAAAACTTTATAGACTAAAGTAACTAGCATCCAGCGGTCAGCGGTACACTAGTCGACTTATGGCGAAAGAGTAACTCTTGAAGTAATGTACAGTTGACTTGTGTACTCCGATTTTTTCGAATATTCCTATCTAATAATTGCCTCATCGACATGGCATCCTCAATAAACCCGTCTCCAGCCTGATGACTCAGATTTTTTCCGATTTGACTTAATATAACTCCTATTGTATTCGTCTGAAAGAAGAATGTCATACACACCTATGATGACTTGAGGGGTGTAAATCATGGGCTAATTTTCATTTTTGGGTGAACTATCCCTTTAAGTATTCTAAGTATACTTGGCTTGTAGTTTACTCTTTTAATTGAGAAGCCTATTAAAATACTTTTTTTCACATAGTTTTACATACTTTCTTATAAGCTCACATTGTTTGAAAATATTGATTTATAAAGAAAACGGGGTAACAATCTAGTTTAGGGTTCAAATCTTACTATTACCTAGCTGCTTATTAGCATGCATATCACTAGGATATTGGCTGTTTATTAGTACTTATAAAGCACATATTGATGCTTTATTCTGCATCCATTAATCCTCAATACCTAAACTTAACTACCTTACTAACTATTAATAAGCAGTAATTAGAAGTTATTGAGGCAAAAGTCGTAGTTAGTGAGAATTGGACCCTAAACTAAAGTGTGGCCAAAAACAGATATGCTCCTAATTCTGACTAGCTGAAATTTTGTGTAGGCTAGTCCACTGGTAGTGTACATAGGAAATTGACTTCAAATCTACTTTGCTCTTTCCCAGCCATTGACTGAATTTTCCGGCTATCTATGTTTGGACTGTTGTACGGAATGGGGGGGCGCTATTACCCATCTTCTAAAAGAGTACAAAATCTTTACTTGTTACATTGTAAGAAGAATGGCATCTGTGCATATATAAGTCTTCGTTCTTATCCTAAGGTTACCATAGTCAGTCGGATCTGGTCCGGATCCAGATCAGATGGTGGACCTTCACCTGGACGAGGAACAGCCCTGAATATCAGTCAACTAGACGAGCCCTAGAGACAGATCCCCTGTGAAGAATCAGCACAGATCCTCAGTAAAGACCAGACAAGACTGGATTAAATATTCTGAATGATAAAAAATCTACAATCTGATGCCTCCTGGAATCATAACCACACCATGTTGATTTGTTTGGCCCCTCGACTGAGCCTGGTTTCTCTCAAGGTTTTTTTCCTTCCATTTCTTTCACCGATGGAGATTAGTTTCCTTGCCACGGTCACCTTTTGGCTTGCATTTAATATTCAGCAATATTATTGATTTGACTGCACTGAGACTATTGGAATAAGATATGAGCTGGACAATAACATAACGGTTTTCTACAGAGCTTCTTTATAACTTAATTTAACTAATTTCATATTTGATGATCTTTACACAGTTATTGAACAAAACCGAATCAACACTGAACTGAACAATTAAATTGTTTTCTTTTTAGAGCTGCTTTACAGCTGAATTGAACTATGTTTGCATCATTGAATCTTTATTTTCCTATTTATCCCAGTAAAGCTGCTTTGAAACTATCTCGTGTGTAACGTGCTATATAAATAAAGGTGACCTAACTTTGGTTTTTAGTGGCATTGCATTGGTTGTAATTTTACATTAAATGTACAAAATATATTTTACAAAAGAGTTTTACATCTGCAGTTAGTTGTATGAACTATTACTTGTAAACTTAGAAATTGTGCACTCATTTTTGTAGGATGTAGGTTGCAAAGCAGTTTACTGTAGCAACTAGATTAACATGCATTCACCAGCAGCAAGTCAAGCATTTACAAGCAAATAAAGACGTAATACCTAAATATATGGCTTTAAATATAATTGTTGCATTAAGATTGTTAGTGTAGTGTACATATGGGAATATATGAGCTGGTAAAGACCGCTCTTTGACTTATGAAATACTGTCAATATGAAGAGGTACTGCAGGCGAAGGACACTCAGTACTGTCTGATGGAGCTTTTAAGACTGCAATTAGGCCATTAATCCAACTGCAGCAGGACTCTTGCATTAATGGATTTATAAGCGTAGTCAATTCACACCCGTTTGTCTCCTGCTACCTGCTGACTGCATCAATAATGCATCAAAGCGACTTAAACACACCCAAACACAGCTGATGTGTCCTCAGAATCAACTCAAGATCTTGTTAAACTGCAAATTAGACTGAACATATTCCTGATCAAATGTGATTAATCATTGACTGACATTTAGCATTCACACAACAATGTTTCGGTAACTTTAAAGGGATAGTTCACCCAAAAATGAAATGTATACGACTATCTTCTTTCAGACAAATACAATCAGAGATATATTTCCAAACTTTATAATGGTATTGAATTGAGGCCCAAAAAAGTGCATCCATCCATCATACAAATAATTCTGAAGTGAATCGATGGGTTTTTATCCATGAAGAAAAATATCCATGTTTAAAACTTTATAAACTAAAATAACTAGCTTCCGCAGACGACCGTACGTGTACTGCGCAAGTAGACTTACCCTGACGTAGGATATAGGAGTAGCTTAAAGGATTAGTTCACTTTTAAATAAACTTTTGCTGATAATTTACTCACCCCCATGTCATCCAAGATGTCCATGTCTTTCTTTCTTCAGTCGAAAAGAAATTAAGTTTTTTGATGAAAACATTCCAGGATTGTTCTCCATATAATGGACTTCAATGGCCCCCAAACGGTTCACGGTCCAAATGACAGTTTCAGTACAGCTTCAAAGGGCTTTAAACGATACCAGACGATGAATAATGGTCTTATCTAGCGAAACCATCAGTTTCTGCGAGAAACCGAGCAGTATTTATGCTATTATTTTACCTCTTATCAGACGAACATGATCATCTCTGAGCTCCGCCATAACTTCCGCTAAGTGAGGTCACAATACGAGCCTGGTCATAGATGTATACGTAGATGCCTCATTAGCGCCTGCACGGATCAGTAGAATGAGGCATCTATGATCGATATATCTATGACCAGGCTCGTATTTTGACCTCACTTAGCGGAAGTTATGGCGGAGCTCAGAAATTATCACGTTCGTCTGATAAGAGGTAAAATAATAGCATAAATACTGCTCGGTTTCTCGCAGAAACTGATCGTTTCGCTCAATAAGACCCTTATCCATCGTCTGGTATCCTTTGGTATCGTTTAAAGCCCTTTGAAGCTGCAGTGAAACTGTCATTTGGACCTTGAACCGTTTGGAGCCCATTGAAGTCAATTATATGGAGAAATATCCTGGAATGCTTTCATCAAAAAACTTAATTTCTTTTCGACTGCAGAAAGAAAGACATGGACATCTTGGATGACATGGGGGTGAGTAAATTATCAGCAAAAGTTTATCTAAAAGTGAACTAATCCTTTAAGCTTTGATGCCTCTAGTAATTTAAACGAATATGGCTGGGCAACAAACTCAAGCTCCTATACTCTTATATCGAAATCCTTTCTGACATTTCCCTTTACAATTTCTTGTTTTAGACTTCTAATTCGCGTTTTGTTTAGCTCTATCCTCTGCGCTTCCGCATTCTTCAATACATCATATGTAACCCCTCCTGTCGAACCGCCCGCTCCAAGCGGGACTCGAACCCGGGTCCGCCAGCATGAGAGTCGGACGCTCTAACAAGGAGACTAAAGGCTGCAACCTCTAGCGTCAGTCGCTAGAGCAGGGTTATTCAAGTCTTGGCCTGGAGGGCCAATGCGCTGCAGAGTTTAGCTCCAACCCCAATCAAACACCTGAACAAGCTAATCAATGTCTTCAGGTTGATTAGAAAATCACAGGTTGGTGAGTTTGATCAGGGTTGGAGCTAAACTCTGCAGCGCATTGGCCCTCCAGGGCAAGATTTGAATAACCCTGCGCTAGAGCGTCTCTTAGGATCAGAGGAGTGAGGTTTACTCGCACAGCGACTACTAGCTGGCCTACACTCACCCCTCTAAACCTCACTCCCATCCGGGTCACGGCACCAACGTAACCCCTCCTGTTCGAACCGCCCGCTCCAAGCGAGACTCGGACCCGGGACCAGGTCAGGGGTTACTCTTCAGACTTTCTAATTGTTGCTAATCGATTTTCTTAAGTTCCTTGACACTCCTAAAAGAGCTTTAAGTTGAAACTGTTTCTAATTGATTTTGTTTTAGTTTATTTACGAAGCAGTTGGGAGGTTTATGTCCATGTTTTTATCCCCGGTTTGGCTAGAGAGGGAGTAAGGTAAGAACTTTGTAGATCCTTTTGAATTTTATTTTGAAAGGTTAGACGTTGTCCCTCATAAAGTCTGAACTTTATGTTTATTATTTTGGCCTTATCCCCTCCTGAAGCCTTTTGATGCTTTAATTTTTGTACTTTGGACCTACCAAATAAAATGTCACTTTTGAGTGTTTCAGAAATCTGTGATTTTTGTGGAGTGCTGGGACAGGAGAGGAGAGCTCTTGGATGTCTGTTAATGTTAATTGTCACAAACTTCCTTGTTACTGCTTCCCTAGTCTCAACCTCAGACGTCATGCCCACGAACCGTTGGCTGAAGCACTTCAGGAGTTTTAAATTCGTCATCTGATTGGTTGAACTCTACAGGATGTGCGCGAGACGTGTGTGTTGCGTTCTTTAGCGGTCCGCCTGGAAACAAATGCTATGACGGCAAATTTCCTCATGGACAACTTTGACAATGAGCGCTTACCAGGATCAACCAAACGCTGGATTTACAAAGTATGCGGCTCCATTGTTGTAGTAAACTTCCACAACGTTCTTGAATGAATCATTTATAGATGCACGCCGGCCTGTTATTGCAGGGACACTTTTTCACATTTTCACGCCCCTAAACATGACGCAGAACAAAATGAACTGTGATTGGTTGTGTTACATGTCAGTCTAACGTCCTTGTGGGCGGTCCTTGACCAATGAAAGCTGCAAAAAAGTAATGAGACTATAAAGTCATGCTACATGAAACTTCTGTTTCCCTGACCCCTAGACTGAGGATTCATGTAAGAATGTCACTATGCTAGATATCAGTGTTCAGGAAAGATTTTTGAAAACAGTCATTATTGTTAAATTTTTGGCTCAAAATGAAAAAATACACACATTTTTTACCAGAGCTCCGGGTTCAGTGAACATCATAAAAAGTCTCTCGTCTATGCTACAGGCGGTAGGAGGAAGTTTTGTGCAGTGTCAGGCCGTGTGGTGTGAGGGGACTCTGAGACTGTGCATTGCTCATACATCATTTTCACCTCCTGAACAACACCTGAGTCCGCAGGGACACTCGTGGGCACCGGACGCAATGCAGTGATGGATATCCTCCCAACCACAGTAACACAGAGTCGGAATCTTCTCCATTTTTTAGTTCCGCATTTGTAGAAACAAACTAAAAGCTGCTGAGGCTGAGCGCGAATTTAAGCAGCACGACTCACCGTCAAGTGTGAGATAAGTAGTTAAACTAAACATTTCATATTTGACAGCTGCTTCTTTAAGTCAGAAATGTAAAAAAAATGACAAAAATATTCAGCCAAACTAATAAACTTTTGTCTAATTTCGCCATTTTTATTTGAAATAGGCCTGTGTAATGTAATTTATAATATAATTAACAAAAAATAAATATTAACAAAGCCGTTTTCTTCAGATTAAGCATAAGATTAATAGTAATGAATGTGTGCATGTTGTGCATTAATATAATTCCATCTGTAGCTCTCAGTAAATAAAAAAGTTCAACTTTTTTCAGCCTGTATTGGGCACACGATTAGTAATGAATGTGTGTATATTGTGAATTAATTCAATACATTTAGTTACCTAGCTTTTCTATTAGCCTTCAAAAATTATTCATAAAACATATAAATATCAGTTAAACATATGTTTACTTTCTTCACTGACAAAAATGGAAAAACTGTATCAGTCATATCTGCCCACTGACATGGTTTTCAAGCTATTGTTATCTAATTTTTTGCCGTTCAGAACATCTTAAAATGCACATATGTAGATCATAGAAATCAACATTTTCTCAAGGGCCATGTCCCTGAAAATGAAATAATAAACAGCCAATAATATGCATACTAATAAGCTACTAGTTAATAGTGAGAATTGGACCCTAAACTAAAGTCTTACCAATTTTTTTTTCCATACACTCCCCCTAAAATGAAAATCCTAGAATCGCCCCTGACATGCAATATGTTCAAAGAAAGAGCAGACCCCCTGTTTCAGGGGCGGGGACAGACCAAATAATGTTAGACCTACCAGAAAAACCTGAAAATCAGTTTATTTTATAAGTATCTTTGCTCTGATTGTATTTATTTGTGCTGTTGCGTAGTTCGATTATTTGTTTTTATTTTCTTTATTTTTATTTGACAGTAGTTAAATTTTTCATACAAATTGAACCATGAGTAATTTGAACAGTTACACCCCTAGTATGTACATCATAAATATGTATTACAGGCCCCATTAATTATTCTAGAAATAAGTTAATTCAACAAAGGCTACATATTTCTGATGCATACTCTACATGTTTTACCATTTATGAACTATCATGTATGTGCCCTGCATCACCATTCATATCTATGCAACCAATAAATAAATTACAAAATTGTTTACAAAAAATAATAATTCTTCATGGATCTAGACACTATTTTGGTCTCAAAATGCACCAGATTTATGCATTTAAATTAAAAAAAAGTCTTCCAGGGAGCATGCCCCATGACCCCCTAGGGACCGATGTCTACCCAGCACAGTCTCACAAAATCCCGTGGGAAATACTGAATAATGTAATATATTTATAATGTAATATAAATATGAATAGACACTGCCACAGCTTCTTGTTGAGCTCAAAAGCCTTTCTACTGTTGTCAATTAAGTTGCTCTATATTGTTTACAACTATACAATGGAAAACATTCTTGCTTGCATTGCATTTACCACAGGCCATGTGCTTCTACTACTACTGTTGAGTTATTTTTCTGTTGAGTCTTTTCACATAAGACATAACGAAAATGTGAATACTCGCCAAGACAGATATTGATATTGAAATACTGTTATTCTGTGTCAAGTCAAGTCAAGTCAACTTTATTTATATAGCGCTTTTAACAATGTAGATTGTATAGCCATTCTGGAAAAAACACTGATGTCATCAGTTCATTTCAGTTATCATACAGTGACAGTGTGGGCTTTAGATCAATAATTCGATCCGTAATTTAGTTTAAATGGTTAATTTAGTTTATTATTTAGATTTATTTCGATGTTTAGTTGAAAAAATGTATTGTGTGTGTGTGTGTGTATATCGGGATTGCACCCTGTCTGAGAGGCGTCTTTGTGTGCACACGTCGGATCTGTCTGTCAACGCGAGCGAGATCGTTTTGTTTACATTAACATGAGTTTGAAAGTCACATTTCATTGCTTCAGATTCATGCTGTTGAGAATTTGCTATGAATATTGATTAAATATTGTATTTATCCAATAGAAAACAATGTAGTTTGAACCCTATGAGAGCTAGATGTGTGTTGAAGGACTGTGAGAAATAATTATTACAATAGATCAGATGCGTTTGAGAAAGTCTTATGGCCCATTAAGTAGTTTTTCTTTTCCTAAGTAGCAGATTGGCAGTCGTCGAGAAGCCAGCAGACAAAAAACGCATTTTCCATGGACAAAGGAAAGCTACTCCACTCCGAAAACGTACAAATATAGACAATTTTAGGTGTTTAATTGCTTTTTGGAGCATTGGGATTGCTAGACGAGACCTTAATGAACAAATTTTTGTGAAAACCTCAAATTCCACCAAAATTTTAATTTTTCATTTTGGTTTTGGCTGTAGCTCGTAATTAGCATGTGCGCATTCCCACTCATTTTGCCAGCACGGGTCAAATATGATTGACAACTGCCATACAGATCTGAATTTTAATAATGGTTTCTTGATATGAACGACATTTAATTTCCTCCCTGGTCTCCCCCTCTAAATGGTCAAACGAAAAGAACGCTTGTTCAGCAGGATTGAAAGGACGGGCTTGCGTGCAGGCACGTGCCTCCTCAACACACTCATCAATACCCACACCAGAGCTATCTAGAAGGAGATGTTTCAGTGTGTGGAAAGGCCATGCCTGGTTGTGGCATACTGGTAGTAAAGGACCCTCCTGGTGCCAGTGTCCCCAGTGTTCTTGGGATGAATGTTATTAGCAAAGGCTATGAACTTTTGTTGAGTCAACATGCCCTATTTGACTTGCCAGTTGTGTGTCAGGCCCCTGGTCCTGTGTTTATATCATGTTACATATGGTTATGTAAAAGGAAGGTTCAACGTATTCAAGTTGTTGCAACTTGTTCAGCCCATTTCTCCAGTGGTTCTGCTCTATTTGAGCCACCGGCACAGAGGATTGTTAGCTTCCCATACTTTATGCCTGGTATACGCATTGTACGATTTTGGGCTGTCCCAAACAAAAGATGACCAATCGTGAGGATTTCTGTGGTCGTGGCTCCTAAACGGTGGTTCAAAGACGGCTGTTGCCACAATCTCGTGACCAAAGATAGTCTGCAGTTATTCTCTGACAGTGTCAGAAATTTAGCATGATCATCTCACAGTGTGTTTGCTGCTATGGCCTATAACGTCTACTGACTAGCCAATAAAAATGCAACATATGGCACATAGATCAACGCAACACTAAAACTTAAAACTACTGACCTCAAGCTCCAATTACAAAATTGCCATGCCATGACCATGCCCATATTCTTCTCTTTTTGTCAGCGCACATAAAAACCACAGTTGCCAAAGTGTGATTCATCTTGCTCTATTCATTTACCACTAGCTGATGCTGATGACATTTTATTCTTCTATGGTTGCGTTGTAGCCTAGGATCCATGTCATACAGTGTGATTTGTAATGATCTAATACGATGGTCCAGGGGTACTGTCTATGTTCCTGTTGTAAATGTTTGTACTACCGATTTTTTCTTTATGTTCTCACCAAGTTAGGTCACCTGCAGTTATGACGTGGTTAGTTTGCCCAACGGTGTAGGCTGAGTTGGGGCCATTGAAGTTGTTCCAGCTCTATTGAGAGTCAAATTGATGCTCTTGATTTATCCAAAGTCAACAGTTTGGGGGGCAGTCGTGGCTTAATGGTTAGAGAGTCGGACTTGTAACCCGAAGGTTGCGGGTTTGAGGCTCAGGTCTGGCAGGAATTGAATAACCAGCGCTCTCCTCCACCCTCAATACCTAACTGCTCCCCGGGCACCGCAGCAATATGGCTGCCCACTGCTCTGGGGGTGTGTGCATTTAACCCACTTAGATGGGTTAAATGCAGAGCACAAATTCCAAGTATGGGTCACCACACTTGGCCACACTTCACTTTCAACAGTGAGGGTAACCAACCGGTTAGAGCCAGAGCTAGTCCCAGTTCATAGTTGGTTCGACTGAGGAGCTTCTAAGAACCGTTTGCTTTTCCACATGCTGAGAGCCACATTAGAGCCATGTCTTATGTCACTGTATACGTCTCATCTCTCTCAGCAACGCTAGCAAGGCAGCGGGAAACACAAACACACCGAGATGCATCGGCGCTGCGCAGACGATCAGTGTATGATATCAAAACAGCGCGTGAGCGAATCAAAAGCATAAGGAGTCATATGCTCTCGCTGGACTCGTTATCATACGGCGATCGGTCTGCACAGCACCGCTGCGAACAAGCCTTCCATCAACAATGCAAACGTTGCGTTACTGTTGATTCACATGGTTTTACGATCCTACATCGGCATCAAAACACAACGAAAACACAGCGAATCCAACGCATTCATGCAGTTCGCCGTAATTTGTATAGACGGAGATTACAAACGAGCAGCAGCTGTTAGCTCCATTAGCTGCTATTTCAACAATGGCGGATCTCAAGTTTGTGTTGGTCTTGTTGACCCCGCCCCCAGAGCCTGACGTAATCGGTTCTTACTTCTGGCCCAGCAATGTTTTGGTGCTACTTAAGAACCTCTTTTCCTGGCTCGGAGCTGGTGCATGGGTGTGGAAACACAAAGAACTGATTTGAAACTAGGCTCTGGCTCCGAACTAGCACCAGCACTGCCTTGGTGGAAAAGGGGTATGATTGATCCTATGGCGATGAACACTGCTAAAAGCCGAGCCACTTTCATAGTGCCTAAAATGCAGGGTTGGCACAAACTAAACTGAAACACACCTGGATATCCACTTAAACCAGCTTCATGGTATAAGCCCAACAATACAATGAAACTGGACATACTAGACCCCGATGTGACAAGCAGGACAAGCGAGAGCCGTGAGAGGGCGACGCGGTCTCAGATCTCTCACGGAGGAGCTCGGACGCAAAAAAGGACGAGCGATGACAATGAAGGACGAGAGAGGACCAGGCCTGGATTTTATGTTATGTTTTATTTACGTCTTGTTATGTGTGTGCGCTGCAGTCATCCGTGAGGGGCTGCCGTTTTTACTTTCAGATTGTTTGTTTTATGAATTAAAAGTTTGTGAACGTTCGCCATAACTTCATTACACCCGAAAATACCCCAGAAATAAAAACGCCCATGGTTGAAGAAACGTCCTTCCACTTAGATTTAATAAAAGCAGGTACAGTATGATGGGTCTACATTAACAAACTCATTTTTTAATTGGTATTCATTATCAATAAAGCTTTTCTCTTTGATCGTGCTTGCCAACACAATAAAATGGCAGCATTAAACTAGATTTTTACAATCTGAGTGGTGCAAAGCTTTCCACTGCAGTGATCGTGCCAGCGCATTGCTATATTGTGAGTGATTTAAACACATTGCTTGTTGCTCAGGCTTTGCTTGCCTTGTAAAATAAGAGCTATAGCCAAGGGTGAGCCAGTGGTGATCAACCCTGTGATATTAGATCCCCAAATGGCTTCTTAATGAGCCGATTATTCATAACACTCTTATCTCAAATGAAGTGCAGCACAAAACGATACTGCCCAGAGGTGTTAATGTGCCAACATCAGCTCTAATATAACACCATCCACCTTCACGGCCTGCTGAAGATGCAGCCTGATGAGGACGGGGTCAGCTGAACTGCTGATCTGGCCGTGAGTGATGGACATACATCTCTTCATTGGGCTCTACTGTTAATTCATGTGTTTTTGGATTGTTCTGCTGTAAAATTAAACATTGTAAAATTATCTTTCCTAGAAGTTTCATTAGACAACATTGGCTGTGTGATCTAGGGGCTTCATTCTGCTTTTTAGAGCGGATGCCACTGAAAACACGGTAAGCCTATCCCTCACAGCCTCACTTTCGTTTCCCCCAGACCTGTTGCTTTCTGCGTTTCTATCGTGGTCTAAAGTACCGTGGAAATTAGGCAAATTAGTCCAGTGATGTAGGACTGTGCATGACTTTCCAGTTCCCACTGGATTTTGTCCTCCGCATATAATGTTTTATAAACATAGTTCGGGAGGAGCACGTCAGATAATTGACACAGGTGGAGAGCACTCAGCTAATCAACAGTAAGAGGTATATATATACACGCAGCAGTCTTACCTCCATTCATTGACAGTTTCTAGCAAAATGTCACAGCGTCAAAGCCCTCGTTCTAACGATGAAAGCGACATCCCCAGGGATCCGCCGCCGCATTCCGCCGGCACCAATGCCATCAACCCGACGCCGGTCATCCAGCTCGAGCCCCAGGCTTCCGGGCGCGGTCGCACGCCTGCTCGAACGAGCCTGCACTCGCCCCGACGCTGAGGTCAGCCTTCACCACCTCCGGCAAGATTTACAGCTTCCTCCCCAGCCTCTTCCTACCGCTCGACCGTCCCGACAATTCCTCCTATCGGGAAATGGACGGTAGCTGGCTTGAGGCAAGCTCTGGGGGATGCAGACATACAGGCTTCACGTAAGCTAAATAAAGCGGAGCTGTATGAGCTCTATGTAAATCTGCATCCCACTAACCTCTCTCCAAGCTCGTCACCAGCTCCTAGGACGGCCCGTAGGCAAAGCCAACCCAGCATGGCTCAAAGTTCGCCTTTCCCGGTAACACCAATATCTCCATGCACAAGATCCGGCTGGCGCCGCAAATCGAGCCGCATCAGCAGGCCTTCAGCGAGCATGGGCCGCGCTCCAGATTCCGCAGGGGCTAGTCCTCTCCCACCGCCAGATGCAGATCGGCCTTTCTCCACGACTCCTGCCGCTGCAGCGCTGAATGCAGCTGGGCCCAGCGGCCTCCCCACCGTTTCACAGTTCTATGCTCCTCTTGTTTCTAACCCATACTCCTTTCAGGGACCGATGGCTCCCGTTGCAGACGCTAGCGCAATGCTACCTCCGCTAGCACAACAGGCCCAATCAGCTCAACCATTTTTTTCAGCAGGTTATAACCCCGCCCAGGTCCAGTGGTCTGCAGCTCCAGCAGGGCAAACAACCGCGAGCCTACCGCCGCTCGCAGTTCAAGCCCACACCTCATTTCAACCTTTTCCTTTCTGTCCTACAGCTCCCTTTTCAGGCCACGCCACAGAGGGCAATACAAGCGCGAGGCCGCAGCCTCCATTCGCAGCCCCGGCCTACAACATTCCCGGCTCTCTGTTGCAACCTAAAACTCAACATTCTCTGTTTTCAGCAACCCAGATGCCCGTGCCGTCCAACGCCCTCGCCATGGAACCACCTCCAGTGTCACAAAACATCCGCGCACAGATCCTAGCAGGTGCAGACATAGACCTTTCATCTCTCCTCTCCATGCTCCCCGCAGCCGAACCAGTCCGCCAAATAGACTGCGGGGAGTTCTCCGTCACACTTAAATCCACAAACACACAATCATCCCGCGTGCTTTCTTTTCCTGAATTTTCAATGGCTTTTGCTCGCTTCACTGAAATAATTTGTTCAGCTTTTCCCCACAGACGGCGCGAACTAAATGACTACCTGGCCATCATGGCCGAGCTCGCGCTGTCCTATGGGGGAGGGCATTTTTATACATACCACAAACTTTTCTCAGCTAAAAGTGCCGTGCGAATCGCGCAATGGAACCAATGCACCTACTGGGGTGCACTAGATCAGGATCTTCACAGCAGGGTGTTTTTAGGATGTAGAAACATCTCCTGCGCAGTCTGCAGGTCAGTGACGCACGCTACTACATCATGCCCGCAGGTCAGACCCTCCTCTCTACCCTGCCCGGAAACAAAAGCAGACAGATCCACCAGTTACGTGCCTCGTGCAGCAACCACCTCCGCATTCGAGGGAAACAGGCAGCTCTGCAACCATTTTAACAATGGGAAATGTGCCAGACAGCACTGCCGGTACATGCATGTGTGTAAATTCTGTGGTGGCGCTCATGCACGCATTGTATGTCCAGTGCATAAAGCTGTAAATAAAAAATCCAGAAACTACTTATCGACTCCCGTAAATATTTCGCGCATGGAATTCGAACTAGCTCGTCACCCGGACGCTGAGTTTACTAGTTATCTGTTGTCAGGTTTAAAGAACGGCTTTAACCCCGGCGTGGAATGCCCACTTTCCCAAATTACAATATGTAATAATCTCCAATCTGCCCTCATTGAACCTGAAGTTGTAGGAAACCTTATCAAAAAAGAAGTTGAGTCAGGCTTCATGATCGGCCCGTTCGATAATCCCCCGTTTAGTATTTTTCGCATCAGCCCCGTTGGAGTAGCTACAAGAAAATTCTCGGGCAAAAAACGTTTAATAATAGATCTATCATCCCCGCACAATTCCCCGTTCCCAAGCATAAACAGCTTGATCCCTCTCGACGAATTCTCACTCAAATATCACGACATAGACCAGGCAATTGACATGATTAAAATTGCAGGAAGGGGTGCGTGGCTAGCAAAAATAGATATAACTTCAGCCTTCAAAGTAATGCCCATCCATCCTGATGCGTGGCACCTATTCGGGGTTCGCTGGCTCGAAAAATACTATTTCGCAGTACGCTTAACTTTCGGATGCAAGAGCAGTCCAAAAATATTCGACATGCTGTCAGAAGCCGTTTGCTGGATTCTGTCAAACAACTACGCCATTCCTCACCTCATTCACCTACTAGACGATTTTTTAATAATCTCGCCTCCCGATGCCATCCCGGCCGCGCATATCCTCACAGTCCAAAAAGTTTTTTCCGAGCTTGGAATTCCCATAGCACAGGAAAAAACTATGGGGCCCGCCACTTCCATCGAGTTTCTCGGAATCAATTTAGATTCAATCCATTTCCAGGCATCTCTACCCAAAGAAAAAATCGACAGAATAATTACCGTCACATCTACTCTCCTCGAGAAACACAATTGTTCAAAACGCGAACTTCTATCCCTACTCGGCCATCTAAACTACGCAATACGCATCATTCCACAGGGCCGCCCATTCATATCGCATCTCCTCTCGATTGCGTCCTCCGTCCACTCACTAGAAGACCTAATATCCATAAACCAAGCATGTCGCAACGAGCTCAGGCTATGGATTACATTCCTGAACCAATGGAACGGTCTATCCTTCTTTTACAGTAACCTCGTTTCGTCTCCCATCGATATCCAGTTGTTCACAGACGCCGCCCCCTCAATCGGTTTTGGGGGATTTTACCAGGGTCGTTGGTTCGCTTCTCCATGGCCACCGCAGCTCCAAGACATAACACAGTCTTCAGCGCTCTTTGAACTTTACCCCCTAGTAGTAGCAGCATTTCTATGGGGGAAAGAATGGGCCACTAGCAGTATTTTAGTGCATTGTGACAACGACGCAACGGTACAGTGCATAAACAAAGGTCGTTTTCATGCCCCCTCTATGATGCCACTTCTAAGGCGTCTCATCTGGATTTCGGCTTGCGACCAATTTATCTTAAAAGCTAAACACGTCCCTGGAGCAGAAAACCAAATCGCTGATTCCCTGTCTCGCTTTCTGTTTCAGAAATTCAGGACGTTGGCTCCAGAGGCGGACCAATTCCCAACTCCAGTACCTCCCTATTCGGAACTGATATTCCCGTAAACCACCCTTTAAAACATCTCCTTGACGTATCTCGCGACACCATCCTCCAAGCAGTTTCTCCAAGGACACTTCAATCCTACCTGACCGCTTGGAGAAACTTTAGAGCATTCCACATCTCTTATAACATGCAGTTCCCCGATTTTTCTCTCCTTTCCGTCACCTCGTTTATTTCCTACCTTAATACCATTAAGAGTCTTCACGTAGGGTCCATCAAAGGCTACCTAAGCGGCATTCAATTTTTCCACAAACTGATTTACGGCGCTCCTTCTCAGGAGATAAGTAATTCACAAACATCCCTTCTGATCAAAGGTATTCAAAAATCCCAGCCCACCCGTACCGACACCAGACAACCTATAACTCTAGACATCCTCACCAAATGCATCCACGCTCTCCGCTCAGGCTACCAGCCCCCCAATACCGCACAAACACTCGATGCCATGTTTATCCTAGCCTTTTTTGGTTTTCTTAGATGCTCGGAACTCACCACCACTTCCAAATTCGACCCAAAAATCCACCCCACCATTGCAGACCTATCAGTTCTAGACGAGGAAACAATCTCATATCTGATTAAGCAAAGTAAGACCGACCAAACAAAAAAAAAGGTCATTTTATCTATATTTTCAATCTCCCATCTCCAATCCAGCCATACCAGTCAGTACTGGCTTATCTTCAATGGAGGAAATCTCAGGCTAAATCTTCCCTGGAACCCCTTTTTCTAGACGAATCCAACAAACCCGCGACTCGCTTTTGGTTCCAGAAACACCTCAAATCTGTTCTCCAACTATCAGGGGTCCCAGCAAAGAACTTTTCAAGTCACTCCTTCCGCATTGGGGCAGCAACCTCAGCAGCCCAAAAAGGCCTCTCCCAACAGCAGATCCAAGCTCTCGGGAGATGGTCTTCAGACGCTTTCCAAAGCTACATCAGGACCAATCGGTTCCACATCAAAAAAGCCCACCAAACCCTTATTGACTAGTACACAGTGAGAATATCCCGATCAAACACTCACATTTTTCTCTTTATGTTCTCAGGCTCCAGTAAGAAATGGAAAGTTTCCATGGACGCAGTACAGGGGGAAGTTCCTCACAGCTTGAAAGAGTGGAACATTTCCACGCCATCTGTAAGAGAGGAAGTTCCTCGCAGCATGAAAGAGTGGAAGTTCCACGCAGTATGTAAGAGAGGAAGTTCCTCGCAGGATGAAAGAGTGGAAAGTTTCCACGCAGTACGAAAGAGTGGAAAGTTTCCACGCAGTATGAAAGAGAGGAAGTTCCTCGCAGTATGAAAGAGTGGAAAGTTTCCACGCAGTATGAAAGAGAGGAAGTTCCTCGCAGTACGAAAGAGTGGAAAGTTTCCACGCAGTATGAAAGAGAGGAAGTTCCTCGCAGTACGAAAGAGTGGAAAGTTTCCACGCAGTATGAAAGAGAGGAAGTTCCTCGCAGTATGAAAGAGTGGAAAGTTTCCACGCAGTATGAAAGAGAGGAAGTTCCTCGCAGTATGAAAGAGTGGAAAGTTTCCACGCAGTATGAAAGAGAGGAAGTTCCTCGCAGTATGAAAGAGTGGAAAGTTTCCACGCAGTATGAAAGAGAGGAAGTTCCTCGCAGTATGAAAGAGTGGAAAGTTTCCACGCAGTATGAAAGAGAGGAAGTTCCTCGCAGTACGAAAGAGTGGAAAGTTTCCACGCAGTATGAAAGAGAGGAAGTTCCTCGCAGTATGAAAGAGTGGAAAGTTTCCACGCAGCATGAAAGAGCGGAAGTTCCTCGCAGTATGAAAGAGTGGAAAGTTTCCACGCAGTATGAAAGAGAGGGAGTTCCTCGCAGTACGAAAGAGTGGAAAGTTTCCACGCAGTATGAAAGAGAGGAAGTTCCTCGCAGTATGAAAGAGTGGAAAGTTTCCACGCAGTATGAAAGAGAGGAAGTTCCTCGCAGTATGAAAGAGAGGAAGTTCCTCGCAGCACGAAAGAGTGGGAAGTTTCCACGCAGCACGAAAGAGAGGAAGTTCCTCGCAGTATGAAAGAGCGGAAAGTTTCCACGCAGTACGAAAGAACGGAAAGTTTCCACGCAGTACGAAAGAGCGGCAAGTTTCCACGCAGTACAAAGAGTTGATGTTTCCATGCAGAGTGGGAAGTTTCCACGCAGCAAGGAAGTGTTTAATAATGTTTTTAATATTGTTGCCTCTCCCATATTTCCCTTTTTCCGTTTTCTCTTGCAGGCAATCCCCCGGCACGATGCGCCACAACCACTCTCAGGGGCCTACCGGTTAAGCAACCAAGCCTTTCTCAAATGCCAGCCCGCCAAGCTCGGTTTTTGGGGGGGTATTTAGTCAGGCGGCTGTCCTATGCTTTAACATTTTTGGGGGGTACTCTGGGTTCGGGCCAAATTCCGAGCTCGAAGCCCTCCCCCGGACAGCACGCCAAATACGCAGTTAAACTTCTCTCCATAAATTATATGTAAGTGTGAACTCGTGAAATAATGTTTTATAAACATAGTTCGGGAGGAGCACGTCAGATAATTGACACAGGTGGAGAGCACTCAGCTAATCAACAGTAAGAGGTATATATATACACGCAGCAGTCTTACCTCCATTCATTGACAGTTTCTAGCATCCCTCCACCACCCCTTCTCCACACTTTTATTTTATCAACCACTTTCATATACGGGGGTACTCTGGGTTCGGGCCAAATTCCGAGCTCGAAGCCCTCCCCCGGACAGCACGCCAAATACGCAGTTAAACTTCTCTCCATAAATTATATGTAAGTGTGAACTCGTGAAATAAGCTTAAAGGGTTAGTTCACTCAAAAATGAAAATTCTGTCATTAATTACTTACCCTCATTACCTGATTCATAATGCTTCGAAGCTTCATGAGGCCGTGTTTTGAAATCGTCATCACTATATAAGTCGTTATTTAGGGTTTTTTTGCGCACAAAAACTATTCTCGTCACTCCATAAAGTTATTGTAGAACCACTGTAGTGAGATGGACTTTGTAACGACGTCTTTAGTGCCTTTTAAGGGTCTTGAGAGTGAACCGTGCCATTGTGCCAATGGAGGCCTTTCAGAGCCATCAGATTTCAACTAAAATATCTTCATTTGTGTCTGAAGATGAACGGAGGTCTTACGGGTGTCGAACGACATGAGGGTAAGAAATTAATGACAGAATTTTCATTTTTGGGTGAACTAACCCTTTAATAAAGCCTGAATCTTGCCAAGTCCCACCCCTGAAAGTTCCTTGATCTTGAAAACGTCCTCGCGATATCAGTAACCCTAAGCTTGAGTAAGCGATGTTGGCATGAGCAAGTGCCAGAGATTAATATACACCAACCTTAAAGTGCCCCTATTTTAGTTTTTCGAATATTCCCTTTCATGCAGTGTGTAATATCGCTATTTGTGAATGTAAGCGTTCTGCAAAGTTGTAAAGTCAAAAGGGCATAAAATAAAGTTATTCAATTCAATTCAATTCAATTCACATTTATTTGTACAGCACTTTTCACAATACATATAGTTTCAAAGCAGCTTCACAGAAAAAATGCATGCGTCTACATTACAATTTAAAGTGATTTGTCCACGTTATGCATTTCAGAAATGCACATATATACACTCTAAAAAAAAAGGTTCTATATGGCACTAAAATTGGTTCTTGGCTCCTTTTTAAGTGCTGTATAGCACCAATTTTGGTTCTTCAGCGGTTTTTCAGCGGTTCTTCAGTGGTTCTTCAGTGGTTCTTCAGCGGTTCTTCAGCTGTTCTTCAGCGGTTCTTCAGCGGTTCTTCAGCGGTTCTTCAGCTGTTCTTCAGCGGTTCTTCAGCGGTTCTTCAGCGGTTCTTCAGCGGTTTTTCAGTGGTTCTTCAGTGGTTCTTCAGCGGTTCTTCAGTGGTTCTTCAGCGGTTCTTCAGTGGTTTTTCAGTGGTTCTTCAGTGGTTCTTCAGTGGTCTTCAGTGGTTCTTCAGTGGTCTTCAGTGGTTCTTCAGCGGTTCTTCAGCGGTTCTTCAGTGGTCTTCAGTGGTTCTTCAGTGGTCTTCAGTGGTTCTTCAGCGGTTCTTCAGCGGTTCTTCAGTGGTTCTTCAGCGGTTCTTCAGCGGTTCTTCAGTGGTTCTTCAGTGGTCTTCAGTGGTTCTTCATTGGTTCTTCAGCGGTTCTTCAGTGGTTCTTCAGCGGTTTTTCAGTGGTTCTTCAGTGGTCTTCAGTGGTTCTTCAGTGGTCTTCAGTGGTTCTTCAGTGGTTCTTCAGTGGTTCTTCAGTGGTTCTTCAGTGGTCTTCAGTGGTTCTTCAGTGGTTCTTCAGTGGTTCTTCAGCGGTTCTTCAGCGGTTCTTCAGCTGTTCTTCAGCGGTTCTTCAGCGGTTCTTCAGCGGTTCTTCAGTGGTTTTTCAGTGGTTCTTCAGTGGTTCTTCAGTGGTTCTTCAGTGGTTCTTCAGCTGTTCTTCAGTGGTTCTTCAGCGGTTCTTCAGCGGTTCTTCAGCGGTTCTTCAGTGGTTTTTCAGTGGTTCTTCAGTGGTTCTTCAGTGGTCTTCAGTGGTTCTTCAGTGGTCTTCAGTGGTTCTTCAGCGGTTCTTCAGTGGTTCTTCAGTGGTTCTTCAGTGGTCTTCAGTGGTTCTTCAGTGGTCTTCAGTGGTTCTTCAGCGGTTCTTCAGCGGTTCTTCAGTGGTTCTTCAGCGGTTCTTCAGTGGTTCTTCAGTGGTTCTTCAGTGGTTCTTCAGTGGTCTTCAGTGGTTCTTCAGCGGTTCTTCAGCGGTTCTTCAGTGGTTCTTCAGCGGTTCTTCAGTGGTTCTTCAGTGGTCTTCAGTGGTTCTTCAGTGGTCTTCAGTGGTTCTTCAGCGGTTCTTCAGTGGTTCTTCAGTGGTTCTTCAGTGGTTCTTCAGTGGTCTTCAGTGGTTCTTCAGTGGTCTTCAGTGGTTCTTCAGCGGTTCTTCAGTGGTTCTTCAGTGGTTCTTCAGTGGTCTTCAGTGGTTCTTCAGTGGTTCTTCAGCGGTTCTTCAGTGGTTCTTCAGCGGTTCTTCAGTGGTTCTTCAGCGGTTCTTCAGTGGTTCTTCAGTGGTTCTTCAGTGGTCTTCAGTGGTTCTTCAGTGGTTCTTCAGCAGTTCTTCATTGGTTCTTCAGCGCTTCTTCAGTGGTTCTTCAGTGGTCTTCAGCGGTTCTTCAGTGGTTCTTCAGCGGTTCTTCAGCAGTTCTTCATTGGTTCTTCAGCGGTTCTTCAGTGGTTCTTCAGTGGTTCTTCAGCGGTTCTTCAGTGGTTCTTCAGCGGTTCTTCAGCGGTTCTTCAGTGGTTCTTCAGTGGTTCTTCAGTGGTCTTCAGTGGTTCTTCAGCGGTTCTTCAGTGGTTCTTCAGCGGTTCTTCAGCAGTTCTTCAGTGGTTCTTCAGCGGTTCTTCAGCGGTTCTTCAGTGGTTCTTCAGCGGTTCTTCAGCGGTTCTTCAGTGGTTCTTCAGCAGTTCTTCATTGGTTCTCCAGCGGTTCTTCAGTGGTTTTTCAGCGGTTCTTCAGTGGTTCTTCAGCGGTTCTTCAGTGGTTCTTCAGTGGTTCTTCAGCAGTTCTTCAGTGGTTCTTCAGCGGTTCTTCAGCAGTTCTTCAGCGGTTCTTCAGCGGTTCTTCAGCGGTTCTTCAGCGGTTCTTCAGCGGTTCTTCAGCGGTTCTTCAGTGGTTCTTCAGTGGTTCTTCAGCAGTTCTTCATTGGTTCTTCAGCGGTTCTTCAGTGGTTTTTCAGCGGTTCTTCAGTGGTTCTTCAGCGGTTCTTCAGCGGTTCTTCAGTGGTTCTTCAGTGGTTCTTCAGCGGTTCTTCAGCGGTTCTTCAGTGGTTCTTCAGCGGTTCTTCAGTGGTTCTTCAGCGGTTCTTCAGCAGTTCTTCAGTGGTTCTTCAGCGGTTTTTCAGCGGTTCTTCAGCGGTTCTTCAGCGGTTCTTCAGTGGTTTTTCAGTGGTTCTTCAGTGGTTCTTCAGTGGTTCTTCAGTGGTTCTTCAGCTGTTCTTCAGTGGTTCTTCAGCGGTTCTTCAGCGGTTCTTCAGCGGTTCTTCAGTGGTTTTTCAGTGGTTCTTCAGTGGTTCTTCAGTGGTCTTCAGTGGTTCTTCAGTGGTCTTCAGTGGTTCTTCAGCGGTTCTTCAGTGGTTCTTCAGTGGTTCTTCAGTGGTCTTCAGTGGTTCTTCAGTGGTCTTCAGTGGTTCTTCAGCGGTTCTTCAGTGGTTCTTCAGTGGTTCTTCAGCGGTTCTTCAGTGGTTCTTCAATGGTTCTTCAGTGGTTCTTCAGTGGTCTTCAGTGGTTCTTCAGCGGTTCTTCAGCGGTTCTTCAGTGGTTCTTCAGCGGTTCTTCAGTGGTTCTTCAGTGGTCTTCAGTGGTTCTTCAGTGGTCTTCAGTGGTTCTTCAGCGGTTCTTCAGTGGTTCTTCAGTGGTTCTTCAGTGGTTCTTCAGTGGTCTTCAGTGGTTCTTCAGTGGTTCTTCAGTGGTTCTTCAGCGGTTCTTCAGCGGTTCTTCAGCTGTTCTTCAGCGGTTCTTCAGCGGTTCTTCAGCGGTTCTTCAGCGGTTCTTCAGTGGTTTTTCAGTGGTTCTTCAGTGGTTCTTCAGTGGTTCTTCAGTGGTTCTTCAGCTGTTCTTCAGTGGTTCTTCAGCGGTTCTTCAGCGGTTCTTCAGCCGTTTTTCAGTGGTTCTTCAGTGGTTCTTCAGTGGTCTTCAGTGGTTCTTCAGTGGTCTTCAGTGGTTCTTCAGCGGTTCTTCAGCGGTTCTTCAGCGGTTCTTCAGTGGTTCTTCAGTGGTCTTCAGTGGTTCTTCAGTGGTCTTCAGTGGTTCTTCAGTGGTCTTCAGTGGTTCTTCAGCGGTTCTTCAGTGGTTCTTCAGTGGTCTTCAGTGGTTCTTCAGTGGTTCTTCAGCGGTTCTTCAGTGGTTCTTCAGCGGTTCTTCAGTTGTTCTTCAGCGGTTCTTCAGCGGTTCTTCAGCGGTTCTTCAGTGGTTCTTCAGCGGTTCTTCAGCGGTTCTTCAGCGGTTCTTCAGTGGTTCTTCAGTGGTTCTTCAGCAGTTCTTCATTGGTTCTTCAGCGGTTCTTCAGTGGTTTTTCAGCGGTTCTTCAGTGGTTCTTCAGCGGTTCTTCAGCGGTTCTTCAGTGGTTCTTCAGTGGTTCTTCAGCGGTTCTTCAGCGGTTCTTCAGTGGTTCTTCAGCGGTTCTTCAGTGGTTCTTCAGCGGTTCTTCAGCGGTTCTTCAGTGGTTCTTCAGCGGTTTTTCAGCGGTTCTTCAGCGGTTCTTCAGCGGTTCTTCAGTGGTTTTTCAGTGGTTCTTCAGTGGTTCTTCAGTGGTTCTTCAGCTGTTCTTCAGTGGTTCTTCAGCGGTTCTTCAGCGGTTCTTCAGCGGTTCTTCAGTGGTTTTTCAGTGGTTCTTCAGTGGTTCTTCAGTGGTCTTCAGTGGTTCTTCAGTGGTCTTCAGTGGTTCTTCAGCGGTTCTTCAGTGGTTCTTCAGTGGTTCTTCAGTGGTCTTCAGTGGTTCTTCAGTGGTCTTCAGTGGTTCTTCAGCGGTTCTTCAGTGGTTCTTCAGTGGTTCTTCAGCGGTTCTTCAGTGGTTCTTCAATGGTTCTTCAGTGGTTCTTCAGTGGTCTTCAGTGGTTCTTCAGCGGTTCTTCAGCGGTTCTTCAGTGGTTCTTCAGCGGTTCTTCAGTGGTTCTTCAGTGGTCTTCAGTGGTTCTTCAGTGGTCTTCAGTGGTTCTTCAGCGGTTCTTCAGTGGTTCTTCAGTGGTTCTTCAGTGGTTCTTCAGTGGTCTTCAGTGGTTCTTCAGTGGTTCTTCAGTGGTTCTTCAGCGGTTCTTCAGCGGTTCTTCAGCTGTTCTTCAGCGGTTCTTCAGCGGTTCTTCAGCGGTTCTTCAGCGGTTCTTCAGCGGTTTTTCAGTGGTTCTTCAGTGGTTCTTCAATGGTTCTTCAGTGGTTCTTCAGCTGTTCTTCAGTGGTTCTTCAGCGGTTCTTCAGCGGTTCTTCAGCCGTTTTTCAGTGGTTCTTCAGTGGTTCTTCAGTGGTCTTCAGTGGTTCTTCAGTGGTCTTCAGTGGTTCTTCAGCGGTTCTTCAGCGGTTCTTCAGCGGTTCTTCAGTGGTTCTTCAGTGGTCTTCAGTGGTTCTTCAGTGGTCTTCAGTGGTTCTTCAGTGATCTTCAGTGGTTCTTCAGCGGTTCTTCAGTGGTTCTTCAGTGGTTCTTCAGTGGTTCTTCAGTGGTTCTTCACTGGTTCTTCAGCGGTTCTTCAGCGGTTCTTCAGCTGTTCTTCAGCGGTTCTTCAGCGGTTCTTCAGCGGTTCTTCAGCGGTTCTTCAGTGGTTCTTCAGTGGTTCTTCAGCGGTTCTTCAGTGGTTCTTCAGCTGTTCTTCAGTGGTTCTTCAGCGGTTCTTCAGCGGTTCTTCAGCGGTTCTTCAGTGGTTTTTCAGTGGTTCTTCAGTGGTTCTTCAGTGGTCTTCAGTGGTTCTTCAGTGGTCTTCAGTGGTTCTTCAGCGGTTCTTCAGTGGTTCTTCAGTGGTTCTTCAGTGGTCTTCAGTGGTTCTTCAGTGGTCTTCAGTGGTTCTTCAGCGGTTCTTCAGTGGTTCTTCAGTGGTTCTTCAGCGGTTCTTCAGTGGTTCTTCAGTGGTTCTTCAGTGGTCTTCAGTGGTTCTTCAGCGGTTCTTCAGCGGTTCTTCAGTGGTTCTTCAGCGGTTCTTCAGTGGTTCTTCAGCGGTTCTTCAGTGGTTCTTCAGTGGTCTTCAGTGGTTCTTCAGTGGTCTTCAGTGGTTCTTCAGCGGTTCTTCAGTGGTTCTTCAGTGGTTCTTCAGTGGTTCTTCAGTGGTCTTCAGTGGTTCTTCAGTGGTCTTCAGTGGTTCTTCAGCGGTTCTTCAGTGGTTCTTCAGTGGTTCTTCAGTGGTCTTCAGTGGTTCTTCAGTGGTTCTTCAGCGGTTCTTCAGTGGTTCTTCAGCGGTTCTTCAGTGGTTCTTCAGCGGTTCTTCAGTGGTTCTTCAGTGGTTCTTCAGTGGTCTTCAGTGGTCTTCAGTGGTTCTTCAGCGGTTCTTCAGTGGTTCTTCAGTGGTTCTTCAGTGGTCTTCAGTGGTTCTTCAGTGGTTCTTCAGCGGTTCTTCAGTGGTTCTTCAGCGGTTCTTCAGTGGTTCTTCAGCGGTTCTTCAGTGGTTCTTCAGTGGTTCTTCAGTGGTCTTCAGTGGTTCTTCAGTGGTTCTTCAGCGGTTCTTCAGTGGTTCTTCAGCGGTTCTTCAGTGGTTCTTCAGTGGTCTTCAGTGGTTCTTCAGTGGTTCTTCAGCAGTTCTTCATTGGTTCTTCAGCGCTTCTTCAGTGGTTCTTCAGTGGTCTTCAGCGGTTCTTCAGTGGTTCTTCAGCGGTTCTTCAGCGGTTCTTCAGTGGTTCTTCAGTGGTTCTTCAGTGGTCTTCAGTGGTTCTTCAGTGGTTCTTCAGCGGTTCTTCAGTGGTTCTTCAGCGGTTCTTCGGCAGTTCTTCAGTGGTTCTTCAGCGGTTCTTCAGCGGTTCTTCAGTGGTTCTTCAGCGGTTCTTCAGCGGTTCTTCAGTGGTTCTTCAGTGGTTCTTCAGCAGTTCTTCATTGGTTCTCCAGCGGTTCTTCAGTGGTTTTTCAGCGGTTCTTCAGTGGTTCTTCAGCGGTTCTTCAGTGGTTCTTCAGTGGTTCTTCAGTGGTTCTTCAGCAGTTCTTCAGTGGTTCTTCAGCGGTTCTTCAGCAGTTCTTCAGCGGTTCTTCAGCGGTTCTTCAGCGGTTCTTCAGTGGTTCTTCAGCGGTTCTTCAGCTGTTCTTCATTGGTTCTTCAGCGGTTCTTCAGTGGTTTTTCAGCGGTTCTTCAGTGGTTCTTCAGCGGTTCTTCAGCGGTTCTTCAGTGGTTCTTCAGTGGTTCTTCAGCGGTTCTTCAGCGGTTCTTCAGCGGTTCTTCATTGGTTCTTCAGCGGTTCTTCAGCGGTTCTTCAGTGGTTTTTCAGCGGTTCTTCAGTGGTTCTTCAGTGGTTCTTCAGTGGTTCTTCAGTGGTTCTTCAGCAGTTCTTCATTGGTTCTCCAGCGGTTCTTCAGTGATTTTTCAGCGGTTCTTCAGTGGTTCTTCAGCGGTTCTTCAGCGGTTCTTCAGCTGTTCTTCAGCGGTTCTTCAGTGGTTCTTCAGCGGTTCTTCAGCGGTTCTTCAGTGGTTCTTCAGCTGTTCTTCAGTGGTTCTTCAGCTGTTCTTCAGCGGTTCTTCAGTGGTTCTTCAGCGGTTCTTCAGTGGTTCTTCGGTGGTTCTTCAGTGGTCTTCAGCGGTTCTTCAGTAGTTCTTCAGTGGTTCTTCAGTGGTTCTTCAGCGGTTCTTCAGTGGTTCTTCAGCGGTTCTTCAGCGGTTCTTCAGTGGTTCTTCAGCGGTTCGTCAGCGGTTCTTCAGCGGTTCTTCAGTGGTTCTTTAGCTGTTCTTCAGTGGTTCTTCAGAGGTTCTTCAGTGGTTCTTCAGTGGTTCTTCAGTGGTTCTTCAGCGGTTCTTCAGCAGTTCTTCAGTGGTTCTTCAGCGGTTCTTCAGTGGTTCTTCAGCGGTTCTTCAGTGGTTCTTCAGCAGTTCTTCATTGGTTCTCCAGCGGTTCTTCAGTGGTTTTTCAGCGGTTCTTCAGTGGTTCTTCAGCGGTTCTTCAGTGGTTCTTCAGTGGTTCTTCAGTGGTTCTTCAGCGGTTCTTCAGTGGTTCTTCAGTGGTTCTTCAGCGGTTCTTCAGTGGTTCTTCAGTGGTTCTTCAGTGGTCTTCAGTGGTTCTTCAGCGGTTCTTCAGCGGTTCTTCAGCGGTTCTTCAGTGGTTCTTCAGTGTTTCTTCAGTGGTTCTTCAGTGGTCTTCAGTGGTTCTTCAGTGGTCTTCAGTGGTTCTTCAGCGGTTCTTCAGTGGTTCTTCAGTGGTTCTTCAGTGGTCTTCAGTGGTTCTTCAGTGGTTCTTCAGTGGTTCTTCAGCGGTTCTTCAGTGGTTCTTCAGCGGTTCTTCAGTGGTTCTTCGGTGGTTCTTCAGTGGTCTTCAGCGGTTCTTCAGTAGTTCTTCAGTGGTTCTTCAGTGGTTCTTTAGCGGTTCTTCAGTGGTTCTTCAGCGGTTCTTCAGCGGTTCTTCAGTGGTTCTTCAGCGGTTCGTCAGCGGTTCTTCAGCGGTTCTTCAGTGGTTCTTTAGCTGTTCTTCAGTGGTTCTTCAGAGGTTCTTCAGTGGTTCTTCAGTGGTTCTTCAGTGGTCTTCAGCAGTTCTTCAGTGGTTCTTCAGTGGTTCTTCAGCGGTTCTTCAGCGGTTCTTCAGTGGTTCTTCAGTGGTTCTTCAGTGGTTCTTCAGTGGTCTTCAGCGGTTCTTCAGTGGTTCTTCAGTGGTTCGTCAGCGGTTCTTCAGTGGTCTTCAGCAGTTCTTCAGCGGTTCTTCAGTGGTTCTTCAGTGGTTCTTCAGCGGTTCTTCAGTGGTTCTTCAGCTGTTCTTCAGTGGCTCTTCAGAGGTTCTTCAGCGGTTCTTCAGTGGTACTTCAGTGGTTCTTCAGTGGTTCTTTTGCTAAGGTGCTATAAAGCACCGCTACCAAATACAGAACATGTTCCTCTATGAAAACCACTTTTAGTGCCATATAGAACCTTTTTTTAGAGTGTAAAGCACACAGATTAGCTAACAATGTAATATTAATCAATATAATAATTAAGGCACAGAAATAAGTGAAATAAGAATACATGTTATTAATGATTAGGGTATATAGAGATGAGCATTGGTGCGTGTTGATGCAGAGCTGCGTCATCTGAAGTCCTCGCAGGAGTTGAGTCGTCTCTTCACAGGTGATGGTCATCTGCAGTCTTTATGAGAGGCTGGATCCAGACTGGAGCTGAAGGACTCTCAAGTTACCTCGGGATGGGAGTCCAGAGATGAAACAGAACAGAAAAAGCTGCTGTTCAAAGCATTAAGCAAAGACAATCTTGTGCACTGATATAACTGGAGTGCAAGGTTATGAGATGCATTATGAGAATGTTTGGGTAAAGAGATGCGTCTAGTTTAGGAGCCAAATATGAAAATGTTCTTCCTCCTTTAGCTGACTTAGATATCCTAGGTACTACCAGAAGCCTTGAGTTTTGTAATCTTTGAGATTGTGATGGGTTATAAGGCGATAGAAGATCAGCTAAATACACAGGAGCTAAACCGTTTAGGGCCTTATAGGTCAGTAGCAATATTTTATAATTGATACGAAACTTAATAGGTAACCTATTAAGTTTATTGTCAATAAATATCAATACATTTATTGTCTCCCTAAAGAAAGAATCATCTCTGAACCGCCTAAATGAGTTGTGATTTGAATCTCACTGCGTGCCGGTTCTACGTCATTAGAAAATAAATTTGCATAATGCCCATCTATGTTGTACGTCATTTTACTGACGACTGCTTCCCAAATCTCTGAGTTCAACGTGGGATTCGCAAAACACTTGCTCTTGAAAGATGGGTCAATACTCAGTTTATTTGGACCAGCTGCTCCTCAGAATCACAACCTGTAAGTATGAATAATTATTGATGTGTATATTTTCTACTGGGTGTTCAAAATACGCAGTTTTATGTTTTATATTGTGTAAGTTTCCGGCTAACTCATGTTATTACTGTCTTACTGAAGTACTTCTGCTCATCAGCTGTGGGCCACTATCACCTAAAAGTCTATTAATGCAGATTGTCTGTCGCTCTTACTACTTTGAGTAAAGATAAAGGATGGAGCAAGATTTGTTTTACACACTTTAATGTTACATCAGTCATTCACGTTAATGCTGAGCTAATGTATGCGCTGTTATTGATACAGTTCCTGCACATGCACAGTAATACATTAGAAATATATGATGATTTTATATGATTTAAATACACTTGTTAATGCTGATGGTGAGGAATTACAGCTGCAACATCTCATAATGAACTGAGTAGCGTATCACTGAGAAACTCCTGCTCAAGTCATCCTTGTGATGGAGGTTCAGGTTGAATAACTAGTTCTTCCAATGTTTCATCATCAGACTCGCGCTCGGATTGATATGGTCAAATCAACGCCATCATTACTGTCTTTACAGTGTCCAATCACTGAGCTTTAGGAAGCCTCCGGAGCTGAAGTTCAGTTATGGTGATGGGTTATTTTGGGAAAATGAAAGTGTTTTGCATGTAAACCTGTTGTAGGAGACTCCAATACAACATTAGGAGCCTTTAAAATAGCATTTTAGGGGCACTTTAATGTACGTGGCCATAATGATTCTGCCAAACCTGTCTTTACCTGGCAGCCAAATGTGAATGCATAATGTCTATCAATAGAGGGCTGCAGTATTGTGCTCACGGGTGAACTCCTATAGATATCTGTGGATTTAATTAGGAGCACATACGCTCAAACACAGCAACGCACGCAGATTAATGTGAAGTTCATTCAGTCAGGACTGCATGAGATAAACCAGTCCCCATTTTATACATGCCTTATCTGTTGAACAATGCAGTGTTAGTGTGCAGTGATGGGCAAACAAGAGATACACGAGCTAGAAACGGCACAGCAGCACATCCCATTGAAACTGAAGGGACAAAGACCTAGGAAAAAGGCTGATACCTTGTTCTTGCTTGTGAACATCCTCTGGGTATGTACACTTCCTATCAGTGATTAAAAATAAGACCCCGCTTCAAAGCAGAAGGGAAACACAAGGGCTATATATATACACAAGTGGGTAATAGACTAACAAGACACAACAGGAAACAATCAAAGACTAACCAGGGGGAAACAGGAACTAGAAACAAACTAAAAGTCCACAAAACAAGAGCACAGGACGCGCATATAATAATAAAACATGCAAACCATATACATTCCTCAAATTGATCTAAAAGATAGGCTTTTATTGCCATATTTATTTATTTTATTTGTATGAGTTTTCTATGAGCAAACAAACACTAAGAAAAACTGAACAGAAACAGGTGTGCGGGACTTATTAACAATGAAGGAAACTAACTAGGAACTCAGGCAGGCAAAACGGCAACAGAACACAGTGAAACAAAAACAAAACTGAACATTCATGTTGAAACATCACCTCAAAGGTTAAGCAAGAGTGTGGAAAAAAAGGTATTTAACGGCTCAAAACATGATTACATGTCCATGACTTGACCGTGGAACAGATGATATGAAACGTAGCTCTTGACTTTGACCTGTAACATCATGAACCATGAAAGGCACGAACATTAATTCACACAGGGCAAGACTGAGCACATGGTTAAATAACTGAGAAAACAATAGGATAGCAAGCAACACCTGGAACTAATTAGCATGAACAAAAAGAACTACAAAGACCATGAAAAGAACTACAAAAGAACCTGAACTTATAAATGGCAAATTTGAAAATAAGAGACACGACAAAGTACAGAATCCTGACACGTAATTTTGCCGCATGCACGGCACGGTCGGGACATTTGTTTTTTATGTTCTGTTTTCTTTTTTTGTTAAATGCTGTACTACGGCTGAAACATCAGGGGAAATTGGATTTGGACTATTTTTATAATTACATGGATTATAAGTGACTGCGCTGTATGGAGTACTCAATTAGATGATGTCGGAGCAGGGCATGGATTTACCTATTCCCGGGATGAACTTCTACTTCTTCACTACTCTATCACCTGTCAACTGAACCCATCATGAAAATAAGTGATAAAAAGACTTCTTTTTATTGACTTTTGCTCTGTTTTTAATTCAGCATCATCAGGTAATAGGGAAACTACAGTGTCTGCAAGTTCCATAATCACTAATACATTGGATTTATAATTTTCACCATTGTTCTTAATACTGGTGCCCCCCAGGGGTCCGTACTTGGCCCGTTTCTTTATATTATCTATACAAATGACTGTCAGAGTCCATTTACCACTTCTCATTTAAATATGCAGATGAGATAGTCATTCTTGCACTGCTTAATAAGGACAATGACTCTTTTTAGTCAAAGACTAAAGGGATAGTTCATACAAAAATGAAAATTTGAAAAGTTG